>NW_027115902.1:334774-341491 GCF_000696795.3 Halyomorpha halys
CCGAGGCGCCTGAAAAGAAGATGGCCACGAGACCAGCTAATGTAAAATGTCATTAAAGTGCTACCAATGGGTAGTTTCTCTACACCCCTGTAACACTTCAATTTAACTTAGATCAGATTTACTAAATGTATTATAATGTATAGTTGTAAATAGCAATAAATAAATATTAAAAAAAAAAAGTTTTACACTAAGCGATCAAAGTAGTTCATTAGATCAATAGGAGCGCAAAAGGTGAACGAAGTGTTACAGGCATTCCTCTACCACACCTCAGTTAATTACTGGTAAAGAGATAGTTGCTCACCTGTAATTTGGTACCGCGAGAGGTAAAGAGGTACCTTCATTATTCCTCCGCTACGGCCATTGTACCAAAGATTTTTAAATACAAAGGCTATTTTAGAAAGGTATTGACCTCTTAGCCACGATACAGTTCCGTGTCACGGGAGAAATATTTCGATTATGATAACTAGGGATAGGATTTTTATGTTTTCGCATATTTTTACCTGACCATGATATCTGCGATTCCTTACTAACTAAAGATGTTTCAAGACATTTCTGGCCAAAAGAAACCATTTTTATTTCTAAATATTTGGCCCTTTTTATATATTTTTACATATTTTGTTGTAAATCACATATTTTCTGAAATATTTTTTATTTTTAACATATTTTTAGGTATTCTGCTCTGAATCACGTATTTCCTTAAATTATTTGTTCAATTGTAAATATATTTTTCGTAGCAACTACGTAAAAATCGAGAAAACGCAAGAAACTTAAAGGTGAAATTTATCATTTATCATAAATAGTACGTAAAAATTCTATATCTTCATCTTTGAACATAAATTAAAAGTAGTGGCAATAATAAATTTTCTCACAGAATTGCATCGAGAATTTCTCAGAATCAATTAAAAAGAGCAAGGATCTTATTCCTGTAGGATTTTCCTAGAATTTGTTTGTTTACTCCTCAATCCATTTCTCTGTTTCCCCCCTTCCTTTGGTCTTTTCTCATCTTAGTCTTGTTTCACTCCCCAGACAGCATTTAGACCTTTTCGAGTTAAATTGTTTTTGATTGTATTGTATCGGTCATTTGACAATCCTGGATATCATTAAAGTGTTTCGTCATCTGCCCCTATACCTGGTCAGGGTATCCTTCTGGGAAGCTTTTAGCATCCTCGGATATGAAAACATCTGTATTAAGTTTGTCACATTACCAGAGGCCCCAGAGAAAATTAGATTGGCTAACCTTTAAGTGTCAAAACACAAAATAGTTTGGGACGAGGGACCAGAATCAAATTAACCAGGTGCAGGCTCTTCCTGGACATGTATAACTTTTTTTACACATCCTCGACCCTGAGGAGGGGGACGCCTGCCTCGGGAGTCTTCGGACATCGATAACCAATCAGAGAAGAGATTTAAAAATAAGGTAACGCCCCAAAAGGGAAGTGGGAGAAAAAGACAGAGGAAATTTAGAAGAGCATACAGACACATTCAACAGGAAGGCTTAGACGGAGGAGGACCTCATCAGGAGGGAGACTGAGAGGATGCACTTCGACCAGACGAAGTCGTGAGAGGGCCACGCGACCTGGACATCCCTTGTGAAACAGAAGACACCTACGGGACTACATCCCACGGCATCAGCAGCTATAAGTATAAATTAACTAATAAGTAATCATGTAATAATCTATATTTTATGGCAACCTTTATCTGAATCATTTGAATCATAATAAAAAATTGTAAATAAATACTTAGTTTCTTTATGTAGTTTATATACTATTATATATCCCAATATACCACTCTTTATTATACTATTTAATTAATGGTAACATCAATGTTATAAATATAAAGGTATTTAATTGGTAAACTGGTAAACACACAAACAGCCTTTGGAAAGGAATCCAATTATAATAATAGTTTTTTAGGACTCAATATATAATTAATTAATTAACTTATTTTGGATAATTGCCTTCAGCGATTATCCTGGCATCCCAATATATAATCTGCCACTAGTACATAGCAATAGTGACAGAAAACTATTTACTGTTAACCAACGTTTCGCCCAACTTTGCTTCGTTAGGGCTGTCAGATTCAACAACTCAAGTTCTCATATCTTTCTCAATCTGACATCCCTGACGAAGCCCTGCAAAGTGGGGCCAAAACGTTGGTTAACAATAAACAGTTTTCTTTTACTATTTTGATAGCTTTATTGACCGCCACTCGGACTATCTTCCTACAATCTAATTCACACGGTCAACTATCTTCTTTCAATAATAAAATCTATTTGGAATTATGGACTACCACTGAGGGGAGGCAGCTAAAAAGTCTAACACTTTCCTACCCTACACCATGACCTTAACATCCCATTTGTATCAGACCTTATTAAATCTAAATTCGACACATTACATATAGTACAAGAGCCGGGAAGAAAAAAAGGTAGTTATCTCACCCCAATTTTTTATTACTTTAATGAAAACTATGCATAATTACTAGTCAAAACTGATGAGTCTGCCAAGTATAGGTAGGGGGAATAAAAAATTACGGCTGTTTCAAAACCTTTAAAAAAAACATTAATTTTTCATTCGGAGCTCTATATCTTAAAAACTACCAATAACACTAGAAAATCTAAGAGAACATTTAACAAATTTACTGAAAAATACTTAATTATATTTATCTTTGTAGGCGTAGTAGTTTTTATGATATTTGATCGAATATCATCATCATTATTAGGTAGTGAAGGAGAAGCCAGGTTAGAAACGAGTTGATTTGGGTGGTTGGGAAGTTTATTATCGAAGGATTGGTACCTGGTTCTAGCCAAAACGGCAACATAACGGACATTGAGGTCCTGATGGATGATTTGATTTGTGACAAAGTAAGGAGTATTAAGGATTTTAGACTGTAAGGATTGGATTCGAGAGGAATTAGATCGTTTAGTGGAGCCCCATATCTCAACTCCGTATGTCCAAATAAGCCTTATAATAGACATGTAGATCAGTCTTTTGTAATAGTCGGAATCGACGAGCAGTTTCCTGTCATTTCAGTCTTGTATGAGGATTCCATGTCAGTCGTTTGTCCAGATTTAGTCCTAAGTAACGGATCTGCTTGACAGGAAGAAGTGGGGTATTATTAAATGATGCTGTTGGACAAGAGGTCATTGGTTTACGACGAAGGGTAAATGTGATTTGGTAGGATTTATTGGAATTAATTTTAATCCTCCAATTTTGGTTCCATTCTTCAAGGGTAGTGATGTGGGATTGGAGGGTTTGGGATACATTGTAAGGATCATTGTTAACAGACAATAGACATGTATCATCGGCATACGTGGTGAGGATAGTGTTAGGATGGGTTGGGATGGCAGCTGTGAAAACTGTATAAAGGATAGGACCAAGGATACTACCCTGGGGTACACCAGCAGACTGGCGGAATAGGGATGAATAAGCGCTGTTGCGATTTATTTGAAATAAGTGGGGTATTATTTTTTAATAAAAATTTATTAAAAGATACTGTAGGGCAAGACGAAGGTTTACGACGAAGGGAAATGCCAAGTTCTTAAAAACAAAAAAGCTACCTATATCCTATATCTCCTCACTCTTCTTTCCTCCATTCACTCATTAAACACCATATCCCATCCGAATGATTTATATATGCCCTCCTATAGAACCGCCTTCTTTAGCAAATTCTTCGTCATATGTTCAACCTCCCTCTGGAATTCTCTTCCCATCTCCATTCGCCAGTCATCATCCATTCGTTCCTTTAAACAACATGTATTCCTCCACTTATTGTATAACCAAACCTCCGTATCATTGTAATCAAATAAATAGGCAGTTATTGAATAACATTATAAAGAGTAGTAAAGCCAATATACCAATGTAATTTCATTCTATTATCTGAAAATTTGTAAATGCTTGCCAGATGAAAATCTTAATATATGAACCATGCATTTATTCTTAGAGGACATATGTCCCAGAATAAAATTATTTTTTCATTTCATTTCATTAACAAAACTTAAATCTATAATCTTTAGCTCTTTAAAAATATGACTTGTGTGCTCGCAGTTAATAATAACCCTTTAATTGTATCCCAAACTCTCCAATCCCATATCACAGCCCTCGAAGAATGGTGTCGTAATGGGAGGATTAATTCCAACAAATCCCATCAAATCACTTTTACCCTTTGTCATAAACCTGCCGACTGCCCTAAAGTTTCATTTAATGATGTTACTCTTACCCCTGTAGAAAAGATCTGCTACCTTGGACTACATTTGGACAAACGATTAACCTTGAATCCTCACACAAGACTGAAAAGACCGGAAACTGCTCGTCGATTACGACTATTTCAGCACTTAATGCACAAACTTCCGATAAATTACAAAAGACTGATCTACATGACAATAATGAGACTTATCTGAACATACGGAGTTGAGCTTTGGGGCTCCACAAAACCTTCGAATTCCCCTCGTATCAAATCCTTCGTAAAATCCTCAAAGCTCCTTACATTGTCACAAATAAAGACCATAATGTTCCCTATAAAACCGATCTAGCCTGAACCAGATATCAATCCTTCCATTATAAACCACTCAAACCCATTAGTTTCTAGCCTTGCTTCCTCTTTCATTCCGGGCAATGCTCCGAGGCGTCTAAAAAGATGGCCTCATGACTACAAGCGTCTAAGAAGCTGTATAATTGTATATATGTTTATCATTATAAAAATACGATCTCTTGTATAAATGTATATATGTCAATATGTAATATGTAAGAATGGTAATCATAAAATAAAAAGAGATTGAGCAATAAGATTCTACGGAACTATCTCAAGTAGAGTTAAAAAGGTGAACCCTCAGTGATAACCGATCACATGAGGCCTTCAATTGTCACCGGGATTGATCCATCAGATCAAGCCTTCTCCGGGTCTAGTCATAGCACTGGTGGCTTACACTCTACTTGAGATAGAGAAGTTTATTGCTAATCTATTCTCGTAAGAGTTGGTTTTTGTTATGCTCACCTTAGACTATGGCCTATCTCCTCTCCCTTTCTCCAGCAATCTTAGTCCGTCCGCTTCATCTCGGCAACTAAGATTGTAACCTACTTCCTAACGGTTACACTGGTCCGTCCGCTTCATCTCGGCAACCAGTGTAATTTCCCGTCTCTCCCCGGCTCTAGTCCGTCCGCTTCATCTCGGCAACTAGAAAGGCACCTAGCACCATCACAGTACTAGTCCGCCCGCTTCATCTCGGCAACTAGAACTGTTACTCTGTCTCAGACTCTCTCACCTAGACCTCCTCTACCTAAGTCAGTGTCCAGGGCTCATCCCCTGGCACGGCCTTCCTTTCTAACTATATATGAATACGCCTTGTCGTGGACCTTCTGTAAAGTGATTTCAGGCTGAAGAAATCGCCTAAGACCAGACAACCCCGACAGGTAGATTCTATACCTGCTTGTACCATACCGATATGATCTTACATCAAATTTACTTGATGTATTTTATGTGCAGTTTTTAATATCAATAAATAAAACAAAAAAATAAATAAAAAAGGTTTTTATTTTAAAACAAAAAAAATATTAATACCATTATCTCAGAAAATAACCATGAGTATAATTTAAAAGAAGTAAAAATTCTAAGCTGGGGATGTAAGAATTAGATTGATCTATATGACAATAATAAGACTTATCTGAACATACGGATTTGAGCTTTGGGGCTCCACTAAACCTTCGAATTCCTCTCGTATCCTGTAAACTCCTTAACCACTCAAACCCATTAGTTTCAAACCTTGCTTCCTCTTTCATTCCGGACAATGCTCCGAGGCGTCTAAAAAGAAGATGGCCTCGAGACCTTATATTGTAAATATGTTTTTAGAGTGCTGCCAATGGGTAGTTTCTCTACATGCTTGTACCATACAATTATTATATTATATGAAATTCACTTGATGTACTTCATGTACAGTTGTTAATATCGATAAATAAATTTAAAAAAAAAACATTTTTTTCCCTGCATTGTGTTGTTTTGTGCCAATTAAGTTTTTTCCGCTCCCCTTTTTTCTTTCTACTCTCATAAACTCCTTTCACTGAATAAACTCAAAATGATCTTCACGAGGCATCACCATCAAATTGTTTAGCTTACACTAATAATATATGCATATCTTGTTTTTCTATCTTCGTTCCTGAAACCATTAGAATAGAAAAATAATATATGCATATCTTGTTATTCTATCTTCGTTCCTGAAACCATTAGAATAGAAAAAGTTACGACTTTAGAAAATGGTAATATAAAGGAGACGACTAACGTTGAAGCTCAGGACGAGATTCCCAGGACTATAAATATTTTGGGATAGACTGACCCAGATGTGAGGGCTGTTTACCAATGTCCCCATAGCGAAGAAGGCTTTCACCTTTCACTAAGACCAAAACTAATGACACTATTTTTTATATTTCACATTATTATATTACTAATAGTAACATTACTATATCCTATGGTGAAATTTATATTTTAACATATTTTTTTTCTTATAATGGTGAGTACCTCACCAACAGTATAAGAACTGAAAATTATTTGGAAATACAATAGTGATTTTACAGGTAGTTTAAATCACGGGCAAAAAATATTAAACGAAATATATTTTTATAATAGGGGTATTCATGATCTTTGGTTTAACAAGTTAAAGCGTGTTAAATGGAAAAACTCATGTTAAATCGAAAAAAATTGCCTTCTTTTGCCGTGGTAAAACGAAATAAC
>NW_027115902.1:342886-348477 GCF_000696795.3 Halyomorpha halys
TAAAAATCAAACAGTTACTTTTTTTTTTTTAATATGAAGGAAATGGTCGGAGATGTAATCAAAAACGAACAAAAAATAGTTAACAACTATTTATTTGCATGACACAAAACAACTTGACAATATAGGATAAAAAGACACAAAATAGAAAACTAACGTAGAGTTAAAAAAGTATGTAAATATAAGTAAAAAAAGTAACAAAAAGAAAGCAAGTACTTAAATTGTACTTTATTTTTCATGTTCATCTGTGTACCTAATGTTCAATGAACTGAACTCTAATTTTTTATTACTTTAGTGATTAGGTTAATTATATTTTTATATGTTGTGTATTAATTTTTTGGGTGATTTATTATGTCCATATAATGCTATCCCATTCCTCATGTACTAATTTTTAAATTAACAAAGTCTTTTAAATTTTTTATAATATAAATAGATTATGAATATTTTCTGATTCTTATATCCTCAGTTTTGTATTTTTACTTCTTTCAAATTATGCTCATGGTTATTTTCTGAGATAATGGCATTAATATTTTTTTGTTTTAAGATAAAATCCCTAAGAACTTAAGTTTTTTTATTTATTTTTAAAAATAAAAAACCTTTTTTTATTTTTGTTTTATATTATTTATTGATATTTACAACTGTACATAAAATACATCAAGTAAATTTGATGTAAGATCATATTGGTATGGTACAAGCATGTACAGAAACTACCTAAAAACATTTTTACAATACAAAGTCTCGAGGCCATCTTCTTTTTAGACGCCTCGAAGCATTACCAGGAATAAAAGAGGAAGCAAGGTTAGAAAATAATGGGTTTGAGTGGTTAAGGAGTTTATAATGGAAGGATTGATATCTGGTTCGGGCTAGATCAGTTACGTAGGGAACATTAAGGTCTTTATGGATGATTTTATTTGTTACAAATTAGAGCATTAAGGATATTAAGTAGGATTTTGGATTGTAAAGACTGGATACGAGAGGAATTCGAAAGTTTAGTGAAGCCCCAAAGTTCAACTCCGTATGTCCAG
Source organism: Halyomorpha halys (assembly GCF_000696795.3). Classification (NCBI taxonomy): domain Eukaryota; kingdom Metazoa; phylum Arthropoda; class Insecta; order Hemiptera; family Pentatomidae; genus Halyomorpha; species Halyomorpha halys. Next base: position 343,909 of record NW_027115902.1, read on the forward strand.
GTAGGTCTTATAATTGTCATATAGATCAGTCTTTTGTAACGGATTGGAAGTTTAGACCGTTTGTCTAGTAAGTGCTGTAATAGTCGAAATCTGCGTGCAGTTTCCTGTCTTTTCAGTCTTGTGTGAGGATTCCAGGTTAATCGTTTATCCAGCTGTAGTTCAAGGTAGTAGCGGATCTGTTCTACAGGGGTAAGAGCAACATTACTAAAGTATACTGCAGGGCAGTCCGCAGGTTTATGACGAAGGGTAAAGGTAATTACACCATTATTTGAGGGCTGTGATATGGGATTGGAGAGTTTAGGATAAGATTAATGGGTTATTATTAACTGAGGGCACACATGTGTCATCGGTATACGTGGTGAAGATAGAGTTAGAATTGGTTGGGATATCAGCTGTATAGACGGTGTAGAGAGGATGGGACCTAGGAAACTACCTTGCGGAACACCAGCGGACTGAATTATTTATATTTAAAATTTATTTTTTTATTTCCTCTAGCTTCTTGATATATTATGAAAAGCTTTTTATTATGTTAATTTCAAGTATTTTCTCATTTACGTGTATATTATAGCTTTTTTAATATTTTTGATCTGTTTTTATGTATGTTTGATCTTTAATATCTTTTATCCTATTTATTGAATACTAGCTAACGCAGCAATGCTTGGTTTATGCTATATTTGAGGATGTATACAGAATTAATGAACACAATTGATAGTAGGTTAAAAATTTATGTATTTAGTTAAATTAAACATTTAGGTATTATAGTCTATTTCAAGCCACCAACACATAGCATGCATGTATAGCCGCAGGGAGGAAGTTGCTCTAACCCGCTTGAGAATAGGTCATACTTTCCTCACGCACTCTCACCTGATCAGAAAACTGCCACCTCCAACGTGCAAATATTGTCGGTCCATTCTTACGATTAGACACATTTTTTGAAGAATGTACTCACTGCTTGCCAATAATAAACAATATAGGACTGAGCCCAAATTTATCAGAAGCTCTCACAGATGATGAACCTAAAATTACATTAGTGTTTGAATTTTTAAAAGCACAACGCCTTCTTTTTAAATTATAACTCCTCTTCGATTTTTATTTATTTCTTTTAATAATTTTTTTTATCTTTTTTTTTACTTTTATCATGCCATAGGCATTGATGACCAGAGGGTTTTACGCCTTTAAGGAACAATCAACAACAAAAACATATAGGCATACTTTATAATTATGATTTGGTAACATAAATATATTATCTTGATTTCTTTCGAAAAATTTAAATAGTGAAAATAACTTTAAAACGGCTAAACTAATCTACACCAAACTTGAAAGTTGTTTAGGACTCTATAGACTGCAGCAGAGGGATCAAACCGGGTATAACTAAATAAATTAGGGCCAGAAATAAAAAATAAACGTCTGATCTTTTTCCGTATTTGAAACCCATATTTCAATATTACCCTTTTAAAGGGATCAAATGTAACCTTTGTCAATGTCGGCTGATTGAGCAGACACTCAGCTTTCCAACGGTTATATTAAGGTACGGATTTGATAAAATGAATAGGAGTTCTGAACGATAATATGATAAATAGTCACCTGATAAAAAACGAAATCCGAAATCCTCTGATTAATCGGAGGTAAAAATTTCTAATTTTTAATTTATTTGAAAACTGGTATTTAGTACTTTGAGAGTTTATTTTTTTTTTACTGAAATAAAATATATTGTCCAAGCCTTGCGGTTAATTTTGTTCATAACTTTTTTTTTAATGGAGAATCCAGGAGAATAAAATCCGAATTTAAACTTTCACGTGGTGAAAGGGAACATTTTGAATAAAACTGCACGTAAATCGGTCCCGTAATTCAAAAGTTGATTGTGGACAAAGTTTCGACCGATCCCTTTTATATATACAAAGATAATGAAAAATCAGTTGTCAGTAAATTTATTTTGAGAAATCTATTTCTCAGGAACTATGTGACGTACAGATATCTATTAGCACTCAAATTAAAGCTCGTTTAATGGACTATACAGAAGTTTATGACCTTTACCTTTGTATAAATAGTAGTTTTAATGATATTTGCTAAAATAAATTGATTTATAGTTGTCCGGACAATAATTTTTATTTATAAAACTTTATTTCAGAAACCATAAAATGTACAGATGTCTGCCAGCGCTCAAATTAAAGCTAGTTTAACTTACTATAAAATATTTTATAACTTTTATTTTTTGAGGAGTTGTAGTTTTTATGATATTTGACAAAATAATTTCTAGTTGTTCCTATAAAATGTTAGATTTTTGAAAAATATATCTCTAGACCCATATGTCTGCCAACACTCAAAATTAAGGAATTTTAACTTACTATAAAGTAGTTTAATACACTTATCTTCGTAGGGGTAGTAGTTTTTATGATATTCACATATGAATATAAATTTGGCAAATGAAAATTTGTCCAAACATCTATATATCAATTTATTTTAGCTAAATTCATGAAAACTACTGCTCCAAAGAAATAAAACGTTAATAAAATATATTGATTAAACTAATTTGACTTTAATTTGATTGCTAATAGACATAATGGTTTTTGAGATATAGATTTTTCAAAATAAATTTACTAACTACTGATCTCTCAGTACATTTCATACAACATTTTTATGAAATGTTGCCTTTTAAAAAGCTATATCTCGAGTACTATTGAATGTAAATGGTTCTATTAGGGCCTACATTTTAGAAAATTTACTCTAGTTTAAATGACGGCCTCTTAGATTTTCTATTGTAGTTGGAATTTAAGTAAATTAGAAATTTTTTACCTTGATTAATTTTTTTATTCCTGTGACCATTGTTCCCATATTCGTTTTTAATTCCTATGTATTTTAGTCAATTCCTAAATTTATACAACTGCTGTAAAGCTGAATTTCTCCTGTTTTAACCTAATTTATAACCAATACAGCCAAATTTATGTTTAATGCCCTTATAAGGGCGAAATATTAGTTTCAAATGTCCTCTTTTATACCTCTGGTTCTAATTTGTGCCCTTTGGTACAGTTTACAGAGCTCTAAACAATTGCCAAGCTTGGTGTAGATTAGTTGAGTCGTGTTGAAATTGATTCTATATGTTACTATTGTTACCGGGGCCATACATGTCGGCCATGCGGATTGGAGCGTAGGTCCCAGAGCGCTCGGTTCGGAGTGTTGTGGGTCCGAATCCCACCTGGACCAGTTAATATTTATTTTTCGGCGGTACCGAAAAATGAATCTTGACACTGCTGCCTTGATTTGTATGCGGCGGCTACTCTGGTAGCCGCCATGGGTTGGCCAAAAGGACCATTAGGCCCATTTTCCAGACTTGTTCCCCCCCCCTACCAAATACCAATACCAGTACTATAGTTACCGTCTTATCACTCCATCTACATATTAATTGATATTAAAGTTTCAATAGTGTTTAATTAATCTATATAAATTTTCCATATTTATTTAACACAGTTTCTGTATATTTGGCACAGTTCTATCGTTTTTGATTTACACAGCTGTAAATTTTTCATAAATGGGATTGAAAACAGAAAACTGGAAGTTTTAAATTTGTTATAGAAACATCACTAGTTTAACTTGTTTTATGAGATGAGTGTCATTGTACAATATCTTTGACCTTGAGGTACTAAAGCCCAGTTTTAATATTTTTTTTTTATAATATTCTTAGTGGACTTAATAATAATATTAAAGCCTTAGGAAATCTAAAGGTTCGATGCCGATACCACTAATCGTTGTCAACATACATCTAGTGACACCGATCTAAACCAAAATCTACCACATCATTTTTGACGCAATCCTCCCTCCTACGCTTTGGCTTTCTCTTCTAACAATTACTCCTTGCTCCAGTGCTAATTATAATTTTATAAATCCGTTCATTACTTTGCTGGGTATAGTAAGTACTTACGCCCATCTTATTCGCCATAATGCCGAACTAGATTCAGATTTACCGGATGCAGCCCTGGCAATACGGCCTAATGTAGCCTTTTAAATTCTCCCGAACTCACACTTTTTCTCCCTAAAAATTGTACGAATTATTTTATTTTCAAAAACCTTAAAGCACCGATGACCTCTGAGTGTATGATGCAACGTTTCGCATCCGTAAAGAATTTTAGGAAAGATGATTGCTTAAGAAAGGTGCCTCCTCACTTCTGAACTGAAATTCATTATGCCATCTAGTGGCAAAGAGACCTGGGCAGCCGTCATGATACCCAATAAAATAGGGGTAAGAACCAATTTGAGTAGCCATCTTGTCCTGGACAGGTGAAGAAAGAGACAGAACTCTTCAGGAAGTTCTCTTCTCATAAATCATGAGGGAGTAAATCCTTACACTCAGGCGAGAGAGACGGCGGCGGCAGGAGGATGAGGAAAGAGAACTAAGAGGAAACCCTTCTTTCATATACATATTCACACCAGAATCAACCTTCAAGCCTCAAGATCATCATACAAGTAAACTGTAATATTTTTTTTTTTTATTTATTGATATTTACAACTGTATAAAAAAATACAACCAGTAAATTTGATCATAATGACATAATGATATGATACAGGATGTAGAGA
>NW_027115902.1:349977-369347 GCF_000696795.3 Halyomorpha halys
TATATATATATATAGAGAGAGAGAGAGAGAGAGAGAGAGAGAAAGAGAGATACATTTATTTAATTTTATTTTCATTATTTTTTATCTTCCTTGTGTAAATTCAATGATGAAAACTACCAACATTAAATACCATACTCTAGAAAATCTAAGAGAACATTATTTAAAGGAGCGTAAATTTGCTAAAATATTAGCACTAAAAGAGCTATTTACGTCCAATAGTTCTCGAGATATAGCTTTTTAAAAAGCAAAATTTCTTGAAAATCTATTGAAAGATTAGTAGTTAGTTAATTTATTATGAGAAATCTATATCTCAGGTGAGTATCAATCAATGTGAGTATTTCCAATACTTATTACAATTTAGCACCGAACAAATTGTTAAGAGCAGGATGTAATTTTACTTAACTAATTATTAAGCTTTTTAATGATTCTTTACAGCAATGTAAGTGAGTCTTGGAGGACCGTTCAGATTGTAATAAATTCTACTAACCTTTTTATAATTTGAAGCTATGTTAGTTATAATTTTTTTCTATAACTTTAAGTGATATAACTGTATCATTATAATGTGCTCAAAACAACGTTAAAAATAATTTGAAACTCTTAGCGGCTTAACTATAGGTTACTAAGGTAATCTCGGTAACCCAAACTCATTGCTGCAGGGGGGGGGTTTGAATCACACTAAAGTTTGAATTACAGAAAGTATTAGGAAAAATGGTTGTATAAAAATTCAACAATGTACATAATTATTTTTATTTTTTATTTATTTTTTTTACATATTTAATTAGAAATTTGGCAGTTCGAAGATTTAATAATTTAATCTTTTTCAATGAAAGATTTTTGTTTTTTTGGATGACTACAGAAACTACACCACGGCTTCATCTCTCAGACGTAATAGTACAAGAACCGGGAAGGAAAAAAGGCAGTTATCTCACTCCATTTTTTTATTTTTTTAATGAAAACTATGTATAATTACTAGTCAAAATTGATGAGTCTGCCAAGTATAGGTAGGGGGATTAAAAAATGGCGGCTTTTTCAAAACCTTAAAAAGATATTGATTTTTTATTCGGAGCTCTGTATCTTAAAAACTACCAACAACACTAGAAAATCTAAGAGAACATAATTTAAAGAAGAGTAAATTTTATGAAATATTAGCCCTAAAAGAGCTATTTACGTCCAATAGTTGTCGAGATATAGCTTTTTAAAAAGCAAAATTTCTTAAAAATCTACTGAAAGATAGTAGTTAGTTAATTTATTTTGAGAAATCTATATCTCAGGAATTATGTGACGTACTGATGTCTATTAGCACTCAAATTAAAGCTAGTTGAATGGACTATATAGATATTTATGACCATTATCTTCGTAAAAATAGTAGTTTTCATGATATTTGCTAAAATAAATTGATTTATAGTTGTTCGGACAATAAATTTCATTTCTGAAAAATTTTATTTCAGAAACCATTAGACGTACTGATCAAACTAAACTCACAAAATGTTAATTTCTAGTTGTTGGTATAAAATGTTGGATTTTTGAAAACATATATCTCAAATTTATTGTCCGAACAACTTTAAATCAATTAATCTTAGCAAATATCATGTAAACTGTTACTCCTACAAAGATAAACATCATAAACTACTTTATGGATCATTAAACTAGCTTTAATTTGAGTGCTAATAGACATCTGTACGTCAAATGGTTTTTGAGATATACAATTTTTATAAATGTTGTTTTTTAAAAAGCTATATCTCGAAAACTATTTAACGTAAATAACTCTATTAGGGCTCATATTTATATACAAATAAAAATTTGTCCGAACAACTATAAATCAATTTATTTTAGCAATTTCATGAAAACTATTACTCCTACGAAGATAAAGATCATAAACTACTTTATAGCTCATTAAACTAGCTTTAATTTGAGTGCTAATAGGCATCTGTACGTCAAATGGTTTTTGAGATATAAAATTTTCAAAATAAATTAGTTAACTACTGATATTTTAGTACGTCGCATACAACATTTTTATGAAATGTTGCTTTTTAAAAAGCTATATCTCGAAAACTATTGATCGTAAAATAACTCTATTAGGTCTCATATTTTAGAAAATTTGCTCTTCTTTAAATGACGTCCTCTTAGGTTTTCTTGTGTTTTTCCTACTTTTTAAGATACAGAGCTCCGAATGAAAAATTAGTTTTTTTTATCGCTTTGAAACAGCCGCCATTTTATATTCCCCCTACCTATACTTGGCAGACTCATCTATTTTGACTAGTAATTATACATAGTTTTCATTAAAGTAATAAAAAATTGGGATGAGATGACTGCCTTTTTTCTCCTCTTGGGCTCTTGTACTAGGAGGTAGAATACTATCCGCACCATTACCCCTGCAGACTTCCCGAAATGAGCGCAGTTATAGAGGTCAGGACTAACGATATACAAACATATCTACCCAGTGGAACTAATACTGCCCAGGCTTTAGTAACTAGTGGCTTAGTAATAGTAATGCCTGGGATAGTATTTAGTAATTAGAGTTAATTAGCCTATATTTCCTAATTGGACCACTAAATGCCAGTTCTATCAATCACTACAACACTTCTAAGCCTAGTCTTAGTGTGAGAGCATCGATCCACTATTCAGTAAGGTGACTACTTCTCTCAGAATATGGTATGATTCAATACTAATATATCTTACTAAGTCGTCAAAATCTATGGAACGTCTGTGTAAGTAATGATAATAAAAGCTTAGCGAACCCAAATAGTACAAGAGCCGGGCAGAAAAAAAGACAGTTATCTCACCCCCAATATTTGATTAATTTAATGAAAACTATGTATAATTACTAGTATAAACTGAAGAGTCTGCCAAGTATAGGTAGGGAGCATTAAAATGGCGACTATATCGAAACCTTAAAGAAACATTAATTTTTCATTCGGAGATCTATATCTTAAAAATTACCAACACTACTAAATCTAAAAGAACATTATTTAAAGAAGAGTAAATTTTCTGAAATATTATCCCTAATAGAGCTATTTACGTCCAATAGTTCTCGAGATATAGCTTTTTAAAAAGCGAAATTTCTTAAAAATCTACTGAAAGATAAGTAGTAAGTTAATTTATTTTGAGAAATCTATTTCTCAGGAACTATGTGACGTACAGATATCTATTAGCACTCAAATTAAAGCTCGTTTAATGGACTATACAGAAGTTTATGACCTTTACCTTTGTATAAATAGTAGTTTTAATGATATTTGCTAAAATAAATTGATTTATAGTTGTCCGGACAATAATTTTTATTTATAAAACTTTATTTCAGAAACCATAAAATGTACAGATGTCTGCCAGCGCTCAAATTAAAGCTAGTTTAACTTACTATAAAATATTTTATAACTTTTATTTTTTGAGGAGTTGTAGTTTTTATGATATTTGACAAAATAATTTCTAGTTGTTCCTATAAAATGTTAGATTTTTGAAAAATATATCTCTAGACCCATATGTCTGCCAACACTCAAAATTAAGGAATTTTAACTTACTATAAAGTAGTTTAATACACTTATCTTCGTAGGGGTAGTAGTTTTTATGATATTCACATATGAATATAAATTTGGCAAATGAAAATTTGTCCAAACATCTATATATCAATTTATTTTAGCTAAATTCATGAAAACTACTGCTCCAAAGAAATAAAACGTTAATAAAATATATTGATTAAACTAATTTGACTTTAATTTGATTGCTAATAGACATAATGGTTTTTGAGATATAGATTTTTCAAAATAAATTTACTAACTACTGATCTCTCAGTACATTTCATACAACATTTTTATGAAATGTTGCCTTTTAAAAAGCTATATCTCGAGTACTATTGAATGTAAATGGTTCTATTAGGGCCTACATTTTAGAAAATTTACTCTAGTTTAAATGACGGCCTCTTAGATTTTCTATTGTAGTTGGAATTTAAGTAAATTAGAAATTTTTTACCTTGATTAATTTTTTTATTCCTGTGACCATTGTTCCCATATTCGTTTTTAATTCCTATGTATTTTAGTCAATTCCTAAATTTATACAACTGCTGTAAAGCTGAATTTCTCCTGTTTTAACCTAATTTATAACCAATACAGCCAAATTTATGTTTAATGCCCTTATAAGGGCGAAATATTAGTTTCAAATGTCCTCTTTTATACCTCTGGTTCTAATTTGTGCCCTTTGGTACAGTTTACAGAGCTCTAAACAATTGCCAAGCTTGGTGTAGATTAGTTGAGTCGTGTTGAAATTGATTCTATATGTTACTATTGTTACCGGGGCCATACATGTCGGCCATGCGGATTGGAGCGTAGGTCCCAGAGCGCTCGGTTCGGAGTGTTGTGGGTCCGAATCCCACCTGGACCAGTTAATATTTATTTTTCGGCGGTACCGAAAAATGAATCTTGACACTGCTGCCTTGATTTGTATGCGGCGGCTACTCTGGTAGCCGCCATGGGTTGGCCAAAAGGACCATTAGGCCCATTTTCCAGACTTGTTCCCCCCCCCTACCAAATACCAATACCAGTACTATAGTTACCGTCTTATCACTCCATCTACATATTAATTGATATTAAAGTTTCAATAGTGTTTAATTAATCTATATAAATTTTCCATATTTATTTAACACAGTTTCTGTATATTTGGCACAGTTCTATCGTTTTTGATTTACACAGCTGTAAATTTTTCATAAATGGGATTGAAAACAGAAAACTGGAAGTTTTAAATTTGTTATAGAAACATCACTAGTTTAACTTGTTTTATGAGATGAGTGTCATTGTACAATATCTTTGACCTTGAGGTACTAAAGCCCAGTTTTAATATTTTTTTTTTATAATATTCTTAGTGGACTTAATAATAATATTAAAGCCTTAGGAAATCTAAAGGTTCGATGCCGATACCACTAATCGTTGTCAACATACATCTAGTGACACCGATCTAAACCAAAATCTACCACATCATTTTTGACGCAATCCTCCCTCCTACGCTTTGGCTTTCTCTTCTAACAATTACTCCTTGCTCCAGTGCTAATTATAATTTTATAAATCCGTTCATTACTTTGCTGGGTATAGTAAGTACTTACGCCCATCTTATTCGCCATAATGCCGAACTAGATTCAGATTTACCGGATGCAGCCCTGGCAATACGGCCTAATGTAGCCTTTTAAATTCTCCCGAACTCACACTTTTTCTCCCTAAAAATTGTACGAATTATTTTATTTTCAAAAACCTTAAAGCACCGATGACCTCTGAGTGTATGATGCAACGTTTCGCATCCGTAAAGAATTTTAGGAAAGATGATTGCTTAAGAAAGGTGCCTCCTCACTTCTGAACTGAAATTCATTATGCCATCTAGTGGCAAAGAGACCTGGGCAGCCGTCATGATACCCAATAAAATAGGGGTAAGAACCAATTTGAGTAGCCATCTTGTCCTGGACAGGTGAAGAAAGAGACAGAACTCTTCAGGAAGTTCTCTTCTCATAAATCATGAGGGAGTAAATCCTTACACTCAGGCGAGAGAGACGGCGGCGGCAGGAGGATGAGGAAAGAGAACTAAGAGGAAACCCTTCTTTCATATACATATTCACACCAGAATCAACCTTCAAGCCTCAAGATCATCATACAAGTAAACTGTAATATTTTTTTTTTTTATTTATTGATATTTACAACTGTATAAAAAAATACAACCAGTAAATTTGATCATAATGACATAATGATATGATACAGGATGTAGAGAAACTACCCAGTAGTAGAACTCTAAAAAAAGTTTACAATATAAGGTCACGAGGCCATCTTCTTTTCAGGCGCCTCAGAGGATTGCCAGGAATGGAAGAGGAAGCAAGGTTAGAAACGAGTGGGTTTGGGTGGTTAGGGAGTTTATTATGGAAGGAATAATATCGGGTTCGGGCTAGATCGGTTACATAAGGAACATTTAGGTCTTTATGGATGGCTTTATTAGTAACAAAATAAGGAGCATTGAGGATTATACGAAGGATTTTGGATTGTAAAGATTGGATACGAGAGGAATTCGAAGGTTTAGTGGAGCCCAAAAGCTCAACTCCATATATCTAGATGGGCCTTATTATTGTCATGTAGATCTTGTAATGAGTTGGAAGTTTAGACCGTTTGTCTAGTAAGTGCTGTAATAGTCGGAATCTGCGTGCAGTTTCCTGTCTTTTCAGTCTTGCTGTAATATTTAAACCCATTAATGTAATGAATTTATCAAATTTATCACTAATCAACTAACCACATTATAACTATTTTGTTCAAACCAACCAGAATAGAGGTATTTTATGTTAAAGCATATTATATCAATTTATTATAAATACAGTCCACTCTATCATTACCAGCAAATTCAAGTAGTTCTTTATTTAAACCAGCTTACCAGTATAATAATTAATTTGGGTAATATCCCCCAATTGTTACTCCGGGGAATACCTAAATTAAACAATGATAGTTTCAAGATTTAAAAATAACTGACTTTCTCTGCCTTAATACTATCAATATCATTTTTCCATGTTACCGTAGATCCTAAATACATAACCTTTTTATCTTATTAAATGAATTTTCTCCAGTATGTGTTGTAGCCGTTCCTGCTTCTGACCATATATTTTATTTTATCCATATTTATTACATCTGTAGTAGTATTTAGTTTTATAATTTACTCGTCTTCTTCATACTATAGTTCTAAAACTTTATAATTGCCAAGTACGAGTATTTAACTACCTAACATTAAACCCTTTTTGGTATCCACTACATTTCTACTGATATATTTTAATACTAAATTAAATTTTCTTTTTTGTTTAAAACATTATTTATTGATAGATATTACAATCTGCCACACCATTGTGGGCAATAGATAATAGTTATAGGAGAAGTTTGTCGGGGGATGCGGTCAGCAAAGAACAACATAAATAAACAAAACCATATTATATAACCAACGAAACGTCGGCATAAAATAAATAAATATGGTTTTGTTTATTTATGTTGTTCTTTGCTGACCCCACCCCCCCGACAAACTTCTCCAATCATTAATCTACGGTCAACTATCTACACCTCACGATAATAGTTATGAATGATCACATATATACTAAAATAATATAAAATAAGAATGAAAAAAAAAGTACATTAAAATAAATAAAATATCTCTTAAAATATAAACAAACAGAAGGATAAAAAAAATAAAAATAATAAAAATAAATAAAAATAAAAACATAATCAAACTATGTGAATGAAAAAATAAATAAACAAAATAAAATAAAGATAAAAATAAAAGAATCTCTACTAAATTAAATAAGATGGTTAAATAGAAGAAAAAATGGCCTGGTTTTAAACCCGACCTAACTCAAACTTCTCGGTATAATGATTACTGATTCCAACTTTATTCAACGTTTCAGGCATTAATTTTATTTGTTTATTAATAAATATTGAAATCTGCCTCAACAATGGGCAATGATAGTGGATAAATGAACATATTCATACCAAAATTAAAAATTAATAAAATAAGTAAATAAACAAAAATAATTAAAATAAAATAAATAAATAACTCTCCATATGTATATAAACTGAAAAATAAATAAAATTAACACAATCGAACTATGTACATAAATAAATAAAATAAACATAATCGAACTATGATGTAGTTCACATGGCATGGGCGTTGATGACCTCAGGGTTTTACGCCCATAAGCCCCAGACAACAACAACAACAACAACTATGATGTAGTAAAATAAATTATGAACAATATTTACAATCTAGACCTGAGGATCCCCGAGCCCATTTCATTCTCCAGGCATGTGGGGTAATGCAGAGCCCTTTAAAATTCGAGCATAAACGGACTTATCCCAGCATAGAGTTTTATAATTAATCTAGCAGGTTCTATTAGGAGCCATATACTAAGTGAAATAGTTTCGCTACCTGAACTCTGGCGCGGATTTCCCCTCCAACGATACATATCACCCTCGTTAAGATGGAAGAGCATTAGGTACGACCTTGTTCCTGCGTACAATGGCTGATGACGGGCAATGATGGAGCGAAATGTCAGCGTGTAAAAGAGTGTAAAGGTGAGGTAGATATCTCTTCGCAGGAGGGTATTCAGTCTCTTCCAGCCTCTAACAACTATTTCACCAGAAAACACGCCTGAAGAAAGTTGCTTCACAATAAGATGAATAGACAAAAAAAAAAAAAGACTTTTTATCGAAAAATCGAGGAAAATTTGTACATGAGCATTTCATCTGTTTAATTATGGTCACTCATCTTGGATTCATTCGTGTACAATCGATTGAGCAAGATATAGAAGAATCGTAACGATATTAGACTAAACCAATTTCGATCACTTTGAAATCTAAATCCGAAGAAATAATTTTAATGAATAACGTTATTTGAACTCAATTATATAATATTATTTATAATTTACTTATTTTTATTTACAACTGTATACATATATGCACATCAAGTGAATTTGCTGTAAGTGATATTATGACATGATACAAACATGTGGAGAGTCTACCCATTGATAGAACTAAAAAAGGAGAAGATCTTGAGGCCATCTTCTTTTCAGACGCCTAGGAGGATTATTAGGTAGTGAACGATAAGCCAGGGTAGAAACAAGTTGGTTTGGATGGTTGGGAAGTTTATCATGGAAAGATTGGTATCTGGTTCTGGCCAAATCGGTAACATATGGGACATTGAGATCCTGATTTGATTTGTGACAAAGTAAGGAGCATTAAGGATTTTACGAATGATTTTGACTGTAAGGATTGGATTCGGGAGGAATTCAATGGTTTAGTGGAGCCCCATAGCTCAACTCCGTATGTCCAAATAGGCCTTATAAATAGTCATGTAGATCAGTCTTTTGTAATGGATTGAAAGTTTGGACTGTTTGTCTAGTATGTGTGTGTGATTTGGTGGGATTTATTTTAATCCTTCAGTTTTGGCAACATTCTTAAAGGGTGGTGATGTGGGATTTGAGGGTTTGGGATAAAATGAAAAAAATACATATAAATATTAATTTAATGAAACGTGATAGATGCTAAAACAGAAAATAAACTTAGATAAAATTGGAATAATTTTACTGATAAAATTGATAACCTGAGTGTAACATTACTGTCACTACAGAAAATGTCATATTGTTTACAAGTTGGCATTGACTGCTTCAGTTGCAGTTAGTAACAGGCTCGTGGAGTTATATATTTATAATTTTTATTTAAAAGAACTATAAAGGGTCCTTATACTTTAATATATACTAAAAACAAAACAAAAAAAAAACTGAAATCAAATATTCCAGTATGACCCCGTCAATCGAAGATATATTAAAACATTACAACTTCAAAATATGTTAGTATTAGACAGAGCAGTGATAACGGTTATGTGTATAGATTTATTAAGAATTTTTTTAAAGGAAAAGCTTCCTCTTCTTCAGATATCCTTTTGCCATAAAAAATAGGATGGATTCGAAGAGATGCAGAGGATAATAAAGAACATTTCTGGCATATTTCTTCATTCTCTTAACGTCCTTCTTCCTTTTTTTTTTTTTTTTTATGTTTATATCCTCGGACCTGCAGAGACGATCCGCTTTCTCCGGAACCTGTCTTCTACACTTGTCATCCCCCTTGTTCCACTTCTCTATTTGTTTACGCAGCCGTCGAAGGCTGTCCTTCGCGAGAGAGTGTCTCCGATTGATGGCTTTAGTCAGCAAATTATTTCTTTGACAGTGCACCTGTATGATAAAAAAAATACTCTAAAATTGCAGGAAGAACTAGATCTCGATCGATATATGGGTTAAACAAAAGGTTAGCAGGAACTGCAATACTTTCGGTAACATACATATAGGAGGTTAAATTATAAAGTAATACATAAATTTAAGGGTTATAGGTTTATACAAAATAAGAAACGAAATTAATTAGAAAATGGCGGGACATTTTTGTTATTTTTCAATTTTAAAATTGTTAAGCTCGCGTCTCATCTCCATAATTACTTTCCAATTACTGTAATTTGGAATTTCAGAAGTATAGTTTACGTTATAATTAATTGTTAGAGATGGGAAAAAATTAGCTATACTTCATACTAATAGTTAAAGTTGCCATGGTTACGACCCTCATTCATGAATGGACCATTGATAAATAAATATCGTATCCATGGCAATTTTAGCTATTAATTTCAATTATAGCTAATTTTTTTCCCAACTCTAGTAATTGTAATTATAATAGCACCTACTTGGTGAACTACTGTAATTGGAATTATTGGACCACAAGTACAAGCTGACCCAAAGTAATTGCAATTACTAATTACATTCTGATATAATTGTTACTTTCTTCTCCTACAAATGAGAGTAATTATAATACAATAAAAATAATTGTAACTGTGATTACAAACCCTTAATACCAAAAAAAAAAAAATCTATTTTACAATGGCTCCAAAATATGAAATTGATATCCAGTTAAGGATTGCGCTTTGGCGTATAGATTTATTAACGTATTACGGTTTATTTATATGTTTCTGAAGATGCTAAAAATAAATATAAAATCATATTTTATGTATAAATGATTGAACGTATTATTTCAAATTATGAAAAAGATTGTCAAGGGTTGGGTAAAAACAAAACATTTATTTTATTTTATTTTTTTATTTGTTTATTGATATTTACAACTGTACAAAAAAATACAACCAGTAAATTTGATCATAATGACATAATGATATGATACAGGATGTAGAGAAACTACCCAGTAGTAGAACCCTAAAAACAGTTTACAATATAAGGTCACGAGGCCATCTTCTTTTCAGGCGCCGCGGAGAATTGCCAGGAATGGAAGAGGAAGCAAGGTTAGAAACTAGTGGGTTTGGGTGGTTAGGGAGTTTATTATGGAAGCAATAATACAGGGTTCGGGCTAGATCGGTTACATAAGGAACATTTAGGTCTTTATGGATGGAAAAAAAAAAAAAATAGTTAACAACTATTTATTTGCCGAAATTTCACCCCACTTTGTAGAGCTTCTTCAGGGCTAAAACGATACGAAAACACCTAAAAATATTTTGACATAGTAGGATAGTAAGATACAAAAAGGTAAAATAAGGTAGGGATAAAATTATGTAAATATAAGTTTTATTTCCCATTTTTTTTTTATCACTTTACCTTAAACAATTTTCATTTTGTACATCGATTTACAATCTCACTCCTTCCTGCATAAAATGTTTACGGTAATCTTGGAATAACCGGTGATGCGGCGAGAGGGATGCGCTGGGATCTTTTGAGGTCTGCTCTACCCCTCACATGTGGGGGATAGAGTGGGCTCAGGGATCCTCAGGTCGAGTGTGTAAATATTGTATATATTATTTTATCATTATGTTATTTTATTTATTTATTTTTAATACAGATAGTTTGATTATGTTCATTTTGTTTATTCTTTTGTTTGTATATATTTTGAGAGAGTTTTTTTTTTTTTTATTTTAGTATGTATGAGATCATTCATCACTATTACCTATTGCCCAGAACTGTGTGGAAGATTGTAATATCTATCAATACATTTTTTCATTACGGCAAATCCTGCAGAAAAAGTTGGAATACAATTGTTAAATCAGCTAATAGTTTTAATTAAATAGTTTTTCAGCTTTATGTAAATTTCCAGAAGCCTTACGGTTCTATTGACCGCCAGAAGCTGTATAATATTCTGATTGAACATGGAATACCAAAGAAGTTAGTAAATCTCGTACGGATGTGCATGGCCGAAACGTTTATTGAGGTATGAATCAGTAATCATTATTCTGAGAAATTTCAGGTCCGGTCGGGTTTAAAACAGGGCGATTCTTTGTCACCTCTTTTATTTAATATAACACTAAAATACGTCATAAGAGGTGTGCTGAATACCGAAAAGGGTTTAACTTTGGGTGGCAAAATACCGGTCCTTGGGTATGCTGATGATTTGGAATTATTGGGAGGGGACAAGGAAACTATAGAACTAAATACAACCTCGTTAATAAACTGAACTAAGGAACTAGGTCTTGAAATTAATACGGAAAAAACAAAATACATGGTTAGCAGTAAAAACGAGGGCAATTCTGATGATGTAGATATAGCAGAAAATACGTTTGAACTGGTAGATATGTTTAAGTATTTAGGTTCTATGGTAACTAGATAAAACAAAATTGATAAGGAAATAAAAGCTAGGTTGATTGCGGGAAATGCTTGTTTTTTTTCAATTTCGAAACTGCTTAGCTCGCTTCTATACAACTTAAAAAATTAGAATTTACAAAACTATTATCCTTCCTACAATTCTTTAGGGATGCGAGACGTGGCTTCGTACACTCAAGGATGAACAGCGCCTTAAGGTTTTCGAAAATATGAATTTACTAATTAGATTTTTATAGGTATTTTAGTATTTGTTCTTTCCTCTTACTTAATTTCATTATTACTTTTCTCATACAGCCTTTATCTTCTTGTAACACTTAGGCTATACACGTCTTTCAATATGGAAGATTATTGATTGACCGTGTGTACAGATGAATGGAATATGGTCCGGGTGCGGTAAAAAAAAAAAAAACTCAAATAGTAGAATTATACTATTTTATTGAGCCAACGTTTCGCCCCTCGTTGCAGGGCTTCGTCAGGACTAAAAAAGATACAAACACTATAGTTACAAAAAGGAAAAAAGAAAAAACATAAGTGTAAAATAACTGGGGTATAAAATGTAAAAACGTAAGATATAATAAGAAAAATTAAAGGTTATAAATAGCAAATGAAAAGGGTAATAGTAACAGATAGATAAGAGAAGAAATATTAAAGAAAGTATTTACTTTCTTACTTAATAAATTTACTTTGTTTAATATTTCTTCTCTTATATATCTGTTACTATTACCCTTTTCATTTACTATTTATAACCTTTAATTTTTCTTATTATATCTTACGTTTTTACATTTTATACCCCTGTTATTTTACACTTATGTTTTTTCTTTTTTCCTTTTTGTAACTGTAGTGTTTGTATCTTTTTTTTAGCCCTGGCGAAGCCCTGCAACGAGGGGCGAAACGTTGGCTCAATAAAATAGTATAATTCTACTATTTGAGTTTTTTTTTACCGCACCCGGACCATATTCCATTCATCTTTCATTATGGTTTTGTATCTATAATTTTAGTTGTTTTATTATTTTATAATGATTCTGTAATTTCTCTTATTTATTATGATTTGTTGTTGTTGATGATTGTTGTCTGTTTTTTTTGTGCTTAGGCGTGATGAAGGCTTGAATTTTTGGCCGAAACATTGGCACTAATAAATAAGTTTTTACTAATTTGTGTTCTTCACAGACCGAACTACCAATCATTTATTCCTCATTTAAAGGCACCTTGATATAAAAGTTTAATCAAAATTGTTAGAGTCGGTTTCAAGGAAATGCTAAAAAAGCTAAAAATAGAAAATAATAACAGGTATTTTAGGGAAGTCGATTTTTGAGAAAAGTTGCTATAATATCCCAGGAATATACTTATTTTAAATACTTAATTTAAGTTTAGTTGAACTTTTCATTTTTATACACACACATACCATTTTTTGGCTCAGGGGACCTCGTAACACATATTTTCTTTGAAACGTCGGATTCAAAATTTCTCACGATCGGTCTACTCCCCTTTACCTTTCATATAGTCCTTTATCTTTCATAAGAGAAAGTTTTAGACAGCAGATGATGCACCGTTCTAGTCTGCATTAATATGATATCATCTTCCCATGATGATGCCTTTGTAGGTGAAACGTTAACTTGAATTTTCAGAACTTAAGGCATTGTTTTTGAGCTCATCCCAAGATACAGGTCTAACCGACATGACTGTAATTCGCCAAGCCTGAGCGAGAATCGACCGCTACAGGTTTGTGTTTACCGTTAAATAGTTTCCTAATCAAGAGTGTCAGGGGTCAGGTTCGTGTCTGGTCGGTGCAAAACGGGTTAGGGCACTTTATGAAAGTATAGCTGGGTCCATCGAAGGAATACCAAGAATTTGCAACAAGATGTTAAGGTGGCAGATCATTCCATGGGAAACCTTAATTTTTTTTTTTATTTATTGATATTTACAACTGTATGAAAAATACAACAAGTAAATTTGATCATAATGACATAATGATATGATACAGGATGTAAAGAAACTACCCAGTAGTAGAACTCTAAAAACAGTTTACAATATAAGGTCACGAGGCCATCTTCTTTTCAGGCGCCTCGGAGGATTGCCAGAAATGGAAGAGGAAGCAAGGTTAGAAACTAGTGGGTTTGGGTGGTTAGGGAGTTTATTATGGAAGGAATAATATCGGGTTCGGGCTAGATCGGTTACATAAGGAACATTTAGGTCTTTATGGATGGTTTTATTAGTAACAAAATAAGGAGAATTGAGGATTTTACGAAGGATTTTGGATTGTAAAGATTGGATACGAGAGGAATTCCAAGGTTTAGTAGAGCCCCAAAGCTCAACTCCGTATGTCCAGATGGGCCTTATTATTGTCATGTAGATCAGTCTTTTGTAATGAGTTGGAAGTTTAGACCGTTTGTCTAGTAAGTGCTGTAATTGTCGGAATCTACGTGCAGTTTCCTGTCTTTTCAGTCTAGTGTGAGGATTCCAGGTTCGTCGTTTGTCAAGATGTAGTCCAAGATAACGAATCTGTTCTACAGGGGTAAGAGCCATATTAAAAATTATGTTATTAATTATTTATTGAAATTCACAATTGTACAAAAAATTACAATCAGCGAATTTGATGT
Organism: Halyomorpha halys; assembly: GCF_000696795.3. Classification (NCBI taxonomy): domain Eukaryota; kingdom Metazoa; phylum Arthropoda; class Insecta; order Hemiptera; family Pentatomidae; genus Halyomorpha; species Halyomorpha halys. The sequence continues at coordinate 364,705 of NW_027115902.1, forward strand.
TTCAAAATAAATGATAATTTTTGGGGAAAAAAAACACTTTCAATCATTGCTTTAAATTAGAAGATCCCGTGGATTCTTCTTTTCAGACGCCTCGGAGAATTATCAGGGATTGAGGATGAGAGATAATGAACCAATGGGTTTGGATTGGAAAGGATTTTTGAATGAAAGGAGGTATATCTATTTAGGCCGAATCTGCAACGAATGTGATGTTGAAGTCATTGTGAGTGAGTTTATTTGTGGCATAATATGGAGCATCAAAAATTTTGGATTATAAGGATTGGATAGAAGAGAAATTTAACATTTTCTCTAATCTGGATTCCGTATGCCTAAATTGGTCTAATTATTATATTGTACAACTTTCTTTTTTTTTTAGTTCATATTTTAAATCCAGATTAATTAAGAGGATTTTGGATTATAAGGATTGAATTCACGAGGACTGGATGGTTTGGACAAATTTTTATTTGCCAAATTTATATTCATATATGAATATCATAAAAACTACTATCCCTACGAAGACAAGTGTCATAAACTAGTTTGTAGTAAGTTAATTTTCCTTTATTTTGAGTGTTGGCAGACATATGTGCGTCTTATGGATCTAGAGATATATTTTTTCAAGAATACAACATTTTATACGAATACCTAGAAATTAACATTTTGTGAGTATATTTCGTCAAATATCATAAAAACCACTACTCCTATTTAACAATTTAACTAGCTTTAATTTGAGCGCTGGCAGACATCTGTACGTCAAATGGTTTCTGAAATGAAGATTTTCATAAATCAAACTTATTGTCCGAACAAATATAAATCAATTTATTTTAGCAAATATCATGAAAACTATTATTCCTACGAAGGTAAAGGTCATAAACTTCTTTATAGTCCATTATACTAGCTTTAATTTGAGTGCTAATAGACATCTGTACGTCACATAGTTCCTGAGATATAGATTTCTCGAAATAAATAAACTAACTACTAATCTTTCAGTACATTTTTAAGAAATTTTGCTTTTTAAAAAGCTATATCTCGAGAACTATTGGACGTAAATATCTCTTTTAAGACTAATATTTCAGCAAATTCTTTAAATAATGTACTCCTAGGTTTTTTAATGTTGTTGATAGTTTTAAGATATAGAGCTCCGAATGAAAAATTAGTGTTTTTTAAGGTTTTGAAACAGCTGCCATTTTTTATTCCCCCTACCTATACTTGGCAGACTCATCAATGTTGACAACTAATTACACTTGGTTTTTATTAAAGTAAGCAAAAATTGGGGTGAGATAACTGCCTTTTTTTCTTCCTGGCTCTTGTACTATGAATTCCGTATGCCAAAATAGGTCAGATCATCATACAGTGTAACTTTCTTTAAAATTTATTTTTTAGTTTATATTTTAAATCAAGACTAATTGTGAGAATTTTGGATTATTTTGATTAGGATTGAGTACAAGAGGAATTGGATGGTTTGGTCCCATTTGGTCCCTAAGACCAATTTCGTTAGTCCAAATAGTTCTAATACCACCCCTCGAAATCTCTATAGTAATAATATGAATTTTACAAAGATGGAAACAAATAGGTTACAGTGGACGATAATAGTGAAAAAGGACAAGATGAAACAATGAGTAATGACAATAATAAAAAAATTATTCAAACTTCAATACATATCAGGCCTAACTGATAAAACAAAAAGAAAACTGACAGAACATGAACATGTAAATATTATAACTGGTCTTTATAATAACAATAAGTTACAAAGTAAACTGTCCAACATGAAAGACAAAATTAATAAAATGGAAAAATTAAATGCAATATACAAGATTGATTGCAGAAATTGTGAGAAAGTATAATGTAAAGTATATTGGTGAAACATAAAAAAAACTGCATACCAGAATCAAACAACATGCAACCAATTATAGAAATGTTAAAAATATAAATTGCACTGGCCTACCACCAAAATTGAACCACAAATTTAACTTTGAAAACCCTAAAATAATAGATATAGCACAAAACAAAAAAGCAGAAGGTTTTTAGAAGCTATACATATACCCAAAAACATCAAAGATACAGTAAACTACAAAACTGACACTAAACACTTAAATACACACTACGCGGACATCATAAATAGACTAAACATATAAAAATAAAAATCAGAGGAAATAAGTGGATTTAAAACAGTCAAATCATAAAAAAATCACAAATTTTAACTTAATTTACATAACAGACAAAGTGGGACATATAAATAGGGAGGTAACCAAACAACACACTGGACATGAGATAAGATCCAAAGAGGTAGTGAGAAATATAGAGCAATGTTTGTACAAGAGGAGAAGAATGCACCAATAATGAATAATAAAATAAAAACAGAGTAAAGCAATTTTTTTCAGCCATGTAGATATTGACATAATTTCCTTTGTGAAATTAAAAGTTTGACTAATTATGAAGTAAATATAATTATATGATTATGAGAGATAGTTGACCGTGGATGATGAACGAGCAGAAGATGGTTGGGGGTGCGGTCAATGATAAACACAAATAAATTGGATTAACCTATTTTTTAATGTGCCATCGTTTTGGCTAGAGTTTCTAGCCTTCTTCAGGGCTAAAAACAGAACAAGATAACAACCAAAAGCAAAAGAAAAAAGAAAGTATGAACAGAATAATTTTACACATAAAATGAATAATTTTACAAAATAGAATTAATAAAATGAAGTGATGAGAGAAGCGGTAAATAAAATGTTTACATAGGTAATTGAAAAAGTGGGTAAAATAACATAATTAAGGATATGAAATAAAAATGAAGTTATATAATGCAAAGAAGTATTAGCTATTATTAATTTAAAAATTGAAATATGAAAAGAAAATGAAAATTGAGAGGAAGAAAATATATGTAACAATAATAGATGATAAAGAGGCAAAATATAAGTAAAGTATACCAAGAAATGAATAGAAAAAAAAAAAAAAAAATTCTGAAAACACCAATAATAATATAGTGAACAAAACTTATAACGCGGGTAAGGAAAATGGATAAAAGTGGAGAAAATAAGGGGTAAGAATAAAATAAAGAAAGGGAAAAGAAAACAAAAAAAGAATAAAAACGAACCTGTTCGCTGGAAAATCAAACGCCGAATGGATACTGCGCTAATGACGGCCAAACTCAGAATTAAAAAAGCCGTTACAACAATGACTAAGTGTTATTTTATAAAGAAAACGTTACGAGAGAGTGAAAATAAAAAATAAAAAGTAGAAAAATTTATAAGAAGCATGCGTGTGAGAGGGTGATGACAAATGGTAATAGGAAGAGTTAAAAATATATACGAACCAACGAATTACCGAATAACGAAGTACCGGTATAAGTAATTATATGAATTACAAATACACATGGATGAGAATTGTTGTTATAGTGAATTATTACTGTAATTATTATTGTAGGTTTATTAAAGTACATGAATATGGGACAATAGACCCAAAACGTTGTGCAACATTATGATAATTTTGAATAAAATATATTCAAATTTTGGAAGTTTTTAACCTCAAAAAAATCAATTGAAATTTACTTACCAGACGTAAAAGAAAATCCGTAATAATATATGTTTCGTGGACCACCGGGGCAGAGAAATGATGTGGAATAACAAAAAATAAAAAAAAAGATATTGCATGTTGATGTTTTGTCTCGGCTCAATGGTTTCTCAATAACTGTTTATTTTCTTATTTGTATTTTTTTTTTTTTTTTTTTAAAGATAAATCTTGGTAAAAGTAAGACAGACAGATTTGAATGTTTACCTTCCACACTATCTTCTGTTGACTACAGCCTTTCACTACGAGAGAGTATGAGATAGCAGAAATCCTAGTCAACAAGAAATATTTTAGGAGATTTCACCGTTTTGTTTTCTAATGAGCTTTGTTCTGGTCACGTAGTTTGTTATAACTGTTGAATTTGCATTTAAATAATTTTCTCCTAGTCTTACTAATCGTGCTCGTGTATGATACAAAATAACGAAAATTTTTTGAAAAGAAAATTCGATTATCGAATAGCTAACCTATAATTGCCAGGATTTTGTTTATTTATTTATTCAAATTTGCAACATTTACATATACATTTAAATGTGATGTTAGTAATGTTAAAATGGCATGATACAGTCTTGTAGAGAAACTACAAAATACTGCATCCTTAATCCTCCATGGATTGTAGTGGCATGAGATTTTTTTTTTTATAGACATTACCTGTCCGCATACTCCTGAAATGCTCCAGAAACTCAATTTTGTCAAGTACTCATCCTCCATATATACGCATTGATGCTCCTTATTACGACACAATTAAATTCACCCATAAAGACCTCAACATCCTATTCAACGACCCAACTAATACATCACAAACACTACAGGCACACATAACATCTATGGAAGAATGGTGTAAAAACTGGAGAATCAAAATAAATCCTGACAAATCCCATCGGATAACCTTCACTCTCCGTCGTAAACCTCTGCCCTCCTGTCCTGTATCCTTTCTAAATACACCACTAATGCCTGTTGAACAGATTCGATACTTAGGACACCATCTTGACAAGAGACTTACTTGGAATCCATACACAAGACTGAAACGACAAGAAACTGCTCGTAGATTCCGATTGCTACAACACTTACTTGACAAACGC
>NW_027115902.1:370057-371385 GCF_000696795.3 Halyomorpha halys
TGTCACGTATTGATCTTTCGAATAAAAAAAAAATTTTGATTACAATTTAATTTTTTGTGTTATTTTTTACAATTTCAAGTTCTATCGGGCTTAAAAAAACACCCATCACTACATATTTACCTATTGTATTATTTTGTACAGTTGTAAATTACATTAAATAAATAATTTAAAAAAAAAATTCTCCATTTAAAGCTTATACGAGTAATCCATTATGAAGATGGCCACCGGACCTTCTAATTTAAATTAATGTTTGAAGTACCACCAATGGGTGGTTTCGTCCCAAGATTTTCAAGAGTATATAAAACATACAACATATTTAGCTATTGTATTATTTTGTACAGTTGTAAATTGCATTAAATAAATAATTAAAAAAAACAAAAAAACATCCTATTCATTGCAGACTTGTCCCAAAGAGATGTAACTCCTTTCATTTCAAAATCCAAACCCATTAGTTTTTAATCTTTCATCTGGCGTCTGAAAAAAAAATGGCCACAGGATCCTCTAATTTTAGCAATGATTAAAGTACCACTATTTGGTGGTTCCTTTCCAAGACTTTCATTTGTTCTGAAAAATTTATCACATTTATTTATTGTATTTTTTTTTTATTATACAGTTGTAATTTTCAATAAATAAGTAATATAAATATATATTATTTCAAGTAGTAAACCGAAAATCAAAATGCAGAGTTCGATTAACTTAAATACTGCTTTTGATCGAGAGTAATATAAATATATATATTTTTCTTTTTCGTGGGTCTTGAAGATCAGTCATTAATACAACTTTGTAATAATACATCTTTTGGCGACGTTTTGCAACTTTATTGTTTTCATAGTCATGCCCAACAATGAGAAAAAACACAGTTTTTTTTAGAACATACATTCTCTTCAAATAATTTCCACAAAACTTCAAGTATATAGTACCATCTCTGACTAAAAAATATTACAATCAAAATATAGTTTAATACAAACATTACTTACAATTCTCAACTATATTTGTGTTGATACACCCTTCTTTTTAAATACTGAGATGACGAGGGTGATTCTGACCACTAGTAGAGAGAGAGAAATACTTTATTTATCTTTGCTGCCTAAATACATCAGGCTGCTATCTCACACAGCATACTTATCAATCCGTAATCGGACATATATAAATTACACATACATGGTATAATCAGAAAAAAAAACAGATACAATAATAAGATATAATATATAAAACAATTTTTCCCCCCTACAGTTTCCTTTTACAATCCATTTCGGTCTGTACAACAAATACAAATGTTTCAATTCATTCCTATTTTTCTTTCTCATTTCTGCTCCTCCAATTTCACC
>NW_027115902.1:371467-379619 GCF_000696795.3 Halyomorpha halys
GAATTCACCCTCCTAGATCCTCATCAGTGACCCGCTAAACAAATTCAATATTAGACGGTAATGTGAGATCAGACCATCATTCATAGTCACAGCAGTAGATCAGTTTACCAAAAACAAACAAATAGATACATTTTACGAGAATAAGACTAACACATAGATTAAAAGGAAAATATAATAAAAAACCGGTTACAGAAAACACTTGAATGGATGAATAAGTTTAAAAAAAAATAGTATTAATAAAATAAAATAATTATATAGTGAGGATATTTGCAATATTTATCAAATAAACCAAAAAAAAAATTAAATACTCAGTGAGGAATAGAACACAAATTAAATATTTACCAACGATGTCCAGAATAATTCAATGAAGGTTAAGGTTACCTTTGAAGACTAGTTAAAGGAAGAAGAGAGGAGAACTGCTATCATAATCGTAAATTGGTTCCAGTACTATTACTTTCTCCAGTGCGCAACTCAACTTCCAGCCAAATATCGAGGTCAGACATCGAGTCAAATTAGAACTTTCACGTAATTACTTATCGATTCTGAATTATTTCAACGCAATTATTTAATCCAATAGCAGGTTTAGATTCTATTTCAATACCTCTAATAATACTCGCCGTTTCTCCAACCTACACTGGGAGTGTATAAGGTCAAAACACTTCTTTTTTTTTTTTTTAATTTTCGATTTATATTGAATGAGTAAATGTGTATCTTTATGTGGAGATGTAGACTTTGTAGCCTCTTCCGGTTCTTCTCTAGCCTACTCAATTACATAATTTCCATGAAAAAGAGACATTTTAAATGAGAAATTATCTTAAAATATATAATTGGAGAAGTTTTTCGGGGGGTGCGGTCAGCAAAGAACAACATAAATAAACAAAACCATATTTATTTATTTTAAGGCGACGTTTCGACCTGAGTTTCAGGTCTTCATCAGGGGTTGTAGCGTAGAAGGTAGGCTTGCAACTGAATGCAATCGACGTGATAACCGACAAACTTCTCCAATCATTAATCTACGGTCAACTATCTACACCTCACTTAAAATATATAACCTTAAGACGATTATGAAATAATTATTATTTTGGTATGATACGTTTTGAAATCGCAGTTGTTCAACAACTGTAAAGTATTTTTCAAGGTTTTTGACAATTATGCGCGGATAGAGCAGAAAAGTAAACAAAATTATTTAATTGAATTTAGATTTATAAAATAATGAAATTAAAAATCCATTATCATAAGAATCCATCAAAATAATTTTCAGTGTAGCAAGTAGTAGTCTTTTTTAATATATATTAATATATCTTTTGCATTATTAATTGTTAATAATAAAGGAGTAATTATAATTTTTAAAAATATTCACTTGATTCACTCTAGTGACAATGGTTCCTAGAGTCCCTAGAGCCTCAACATGAAGGTTTTATGATTGGAGAAGTTTGTCGGGGGGTGCGGTCAGCAAAGAACAACATAAATAAACAAAACCATACTTATTTATTTTATGCCGACGTTTTGACCTGAGTTTCAGGTCTTCATCAGGGGTTACGATCAGTTGCAGGCCTACCTTCTACGCCATAACCCCTGATGAAGACCTGAAACTCAGGTCGAAACGTCGGCATAAAATAAATAAATATGGTATTGTTTATTTATGTTGTTCTTTGCTGACCGCACCCCCCGACAAACTTCTCCAATCATTAATCTACGGTCAACTATCTACACCTCATTATGAAGGTTTTATGTTTAGTTAAAGTATGTAGGTCATACCAGAGCTAAGCTACTGCTTTGGTATATAACAGTGGTCAAATCCAAGCAAACAAGAACTAGATCGTCTTGTAAGAACGATACAAACGCAAGAACTCGTCCACCATCCTATATCATCCAAATCCAGACTATTTATCCAAGAAAGATGGAGGACGAGGACTCATAAATATTGAAGAAGCGTGCCACAAGGAAGCATTGTCCCTACGTCAATATCTCCATTCAAAAACCACTAGTGTTTATCAGGCAATCGTTACAATGGATAATGGTCTGACTGCACAGAACTTGAGCAAAACGGATGAACTGGACATTGTTTCAGAAAAGGAACGACTGGCGGAATGGAAAAGAAAGTCTCTACATGGGAGATTCTATAGCCAACTGAACGAAGCCTCCATAGACAAAGAAAGATCAGTTGAATGGCTAAAAGCAGGAAGGCTATTCTCCGAGACAGAGGGATTTGTAGTTGCCATTAAAGATCAGGTTATTGCCACCAGATCATATAGGAAGCATGTGCTAAAAAAACGCAACAGCAGAATCGATTATGCTCGGCAGCGCTGGAATCAATCCAAAATATCACGGGTGGATGTGGACTGTTGGCTGGTACTGAATATTGACAGAGGCACAACAATGTGGCTAAGATTTTGCATCAGGCACTGGCGATAAAGTACAACTTAATTGAAGATAAGAGCCCATACAACAAGTACCACCCAAATAGACTCCTCCAAAAAGGTCCTCTCAAGCTATATTGGGATGAATCAATAATTACGGACCATTCAGTACGCCATAATAAACCAAATATCCTCCTTATTGACCTAAGAAAAAAGAAAGCGGAACTTATTGATGTCGGAATCCTAAACGACAATAATATAAGCTGAACTGGGGGAGAAAAACTAAGGAAATATCAGGAATTGGCGAGTGATTTGAAGGAACTGCTGTGAAGTCTGGGGAGTGGCATCCTTCACGAAAAAGAAAAAATTACAATCTTTTCAAAATAAAGTCCTGTGGAATGCTCCTTATAATAAGGATAAAGTGGATGCTCCTTGGTTCATAAGAAATAGCCAATTGCATCGGGAATTGCAAATGGAGTCAATAGTGGTTTTCAAAAAAAGGTTCATGAAGTTCCACTTCCTACAACCTGGGAAACCTAACCTCAACCTGGAGACTGAAGCCAAGGCTGCTGCAGTGCATTCTGTTATAAATTCTATATTTATTAATTCATTATTCACACTACCTCTTTTTTACTTATTATTATTATTTATTTATTTATTTTCTTCTCTCGTCTTTTTTCAAATTAATCTGTTTCTTTTTACCTTTATAGGGCACAAATAAAATCATCCACAAAGACCTTAATGTTCCATTTGTAACCAATCTAGCCCGAACCAGATATCAATCCTTCCATTACAAATTCCCTAACCACTCAAACCCATTAGTTTCTAATCTTGCTTTCACTTTTATTCCGGACAATCCTCCGAGGCGTCTGAAAAGAAGTTGGCCTCGAGACCTTATATTGTAAAAATGTTTTTAGAGTGCTACCAATGGGTAGTTTCCCTACATGCTTGTACTATTCCATAATGATTTCCTCAAATTTACTTGATGTATTTATGTACAGTTGTAAATATCAATAAATAAATTATTAAAAAAAAACATTAGAGGGCAATTGTTTCTTTTGTTAAGTCTACAAATATCGTTATTTTTTGTTATTAATTTTATTTTTCTCTTTTATTAAGAAGCATTATTCTTATATATTTATTTTATCTTTTTTTTCTTTTAATTACAATATCGTATATAGTTAGGGATGTCTTTTGTACGAGACTATATCCCCATAATCAACTGTTAAAAACGAAATATAATGTAACGGTTATATCAACCATGTAAGGCCCACCAGAGTGATCAGGTATAAAGTAAATAAAAAATAAAAATAGACAGCCCTGACGATACCCTGCAAAGGGGGACGAAACGTTGGTTAACAATCAATAGATTTCTTCTACCATTTTGACACCTTTATTGACCACCACCTTCTTAGATCTTTCTACAATCTACTTTATACGGTCAACTATCTTCTTCCAATTGAAAAATTAATTGGTTTAACATTTTAAAACCGCCACCATTTTTTATTTCCCCTAAATATACTTTACATACTTATCTATTTTAATTAGTCATTATACATTACTTTTAAAGGAGGACGAAATAACTGATTTTTTCTCCTTTTTGACTATTGGACTGTTAATAGTTAGCTAGACAAAAATTAGGAAAGGACTGGGTAGACTTCATTCCCAAAAGAAAGTCCATTCACCATAAATAAAACCTACCAATATTCATATTGAAATTTTAAAAACTATCTAAAAAAAATGTCATTCAAATCTTCAATAGATTATAGGGGTATTCATGATCTTTAGTTTAACATGTTAAAGCGTGTTAAATGGAAAAACTCATATTAAATCGAAAAAATTGCCTTCTTTTACCGTGGTAAAACGAAATAACATTTAACATGGCTGAGAGTCTGTTACTTGGTCTGTTAAATGGAGAATGACGTCACACAATAGACCAGTTGGGATCGCCGCCATTTTTGTTGTGACAGCTCAGTTCTTTCGTGTGTTTGTGGTATTCATATCCCTGTTATTAAACCAGAATGGATAATTTTAATGATACATTTGAGAAAAAAAACAATGTAATTTCATTCTACTATCTGAAAATTTGTAAACTCGCCAGATAAAAATCTCACTATATGAACCATGTAATTATTCTTAGAGGACATATGTCCCAGAATAATGTTATTTTTTCATTTCATTTCATAAGCTAAACTTTCACACAAATTCCACTTTTCACTCACTCTAGGCATGTATTAATTAATTACTTAAATCAAAACTGAAGTAAACAATAACATAAGGGTCTGGAAGGTAGGTTATAAACATAAAGGCTTATACAACAAGTTGCTGAGAAAATCCGCTAGGAGCTCTTATGCATTTAACGTTTAACATGACTTCAAATAGGGCTCCTCACAATCATATAGTTATAACATTTAACATGGTAAAACATTTAACATTTAACACAACATCATGAATACCCCTTATATATACACTTACAAGTCTTCTCAATCTACTCCTATAATCCTCCAAGGCATTCCGCCATCAAACCTTCGGTTTTATTGTTATAAAATTGTCTATTGAAGTGAAATGTTGTTATTAACAATTTGTTTGATGGTAAATTGATTTTCCATTCTCCTTGTGCAGAAGCATCTATCTATGCTGACCCTTGATCTTGCAGATATCCTTCAATTTGGTAACGGTACCCAACTTTCTACCACTTCACGGCTTGATTCAGTGATTGCAGGTCATGTAGAAGAAGTAGAGGGCGTTGCGCGTCGAAAACTGCAGGATTATAGATTTATATACGCCTATTAACAAAGCTCTGCTAATAATTTGAGATAATCATCGAAAACCCTGTTTGAAGCTTGGCCATAAATATATAATCAAGGATTAGATTTGATAATATAAAGTAACATAAAAATAAGAGCTAAAACAGATATTATTATAAATATTACATTATATATTATTATAAACAAATATTTTAATCATTAAGAAAAATAAATGAATAAATAGATCGGTATCAAGTTTGAATAATAACACAAGAGTAATAATAATAATTTGAAATGAAATGAAAAATATTTATTATTGTGGGACTAGGTCCTTTTAGAACAATTACAAATGCAATTTTAATTTAATAATAATATATATGGGCCATGAAACTATGTGGCCACACTTAATTATAATTTATATGCAGAGAGAAAAAAATTATCTGTACTATTATAGTAATGAGTCAGATTGGTGAAGATAAAGCTAGTGAAATAGAAGGGATTTAAACGAGGGAAGGGTTGGTACATGACGTATGTTAGAGGGAATGGAGTTACAAAGATATGTAGCTCGGGTAAAAAACGAATTATCAAACGCGGTGAGGTTGAGAGTAGATGTCAGATAAACGGGACCTGGTAGTAAGGGATAGGACAGAGAATTTGAATTACAGGTTTTCTAGGATATAGGAAGGGCGTTGAGTACTAATAATATCGACTGACAGTGTATAATTAATCAAGGAAGATGTTTTGGGTGTGGTCAAAAAGGTACTCAAGTAGTTCAAAACTAATCATTTTACTTGGCTTCATCAGCCACATAAGTATTCAAAATAAGAATTTTTGAAATATAAGATAAACTGTGGGTTGAGGGCCTTAGTTTCCAGAGTATCCGGTTCAGAAAGTTGTGGATTCGATTCCTGGGCAGTAAAAATTTATTTCTGGGCGATCCCGAGAAATGATATTTGACAATCCTACCTTGCTTAGTAACTCCAAGTTTGCCGATAGGGATTGGCAAAAAGGACACTAGGTCCACTTTCTGGACTAGTTTCTTTCCTTCAGACATCAAAACCAATACCAATAATATGTGAACATCTTTTTAAAATCTGAGAGAGGAGCGGCGAGACTCCAAACTTATGAAAGAAAATGCTACAGGATTCTAAAGAGGAGTGGAAGAGACGGTGGGTAGCAAGCCAGAAGGCCTCTTCGTTGAGAAAATTCTTCCCCACCGCACTTTCTAGATTGAAGGCTAAGTGGGTCCTCCCGGACTATTGGGTATCAGAGATCCTAACAGGACAAGGGGGTTCCGGGGAATGCTGCTTAGCTTTGAAAAGAACATCGACCCCCGGTCCCCCACGTGCGAAGTTCCTGAATCAGCAGAAGACGTAGTAGTTCCGCTATGGAAGGACACAGAGCCAGGCTGTCGAGAAAGACTGGGATTTTCGCCCTCGTCGAGTCGGACTTCGCCCGTTTGATGGAAGAAAAAAATTATCCCTTCTTCAGGGAGTTCATTTACGGGTGGAAGGATGTGGTGGGCCCCATTCATTTCTCAATGGGAAGGGCTTGACCTCCCGACATCGGCGAGCCACCGGAAGAAGAGGAAGCTGACCAGGAGGGCAAACTGCAGAAGACAACCGGACGGGTGCAGTGGGCAAGGTGCAGCCCCATCAGTAAGGCGCCCAACTCGCTGGGCTGCCCCACAGTTATAATTGTTCCCTATAATAATTAAAATGAACCCCTCTAACATTATTATTGTATAATAATAATTTTGTAAAATAAAATAATTAAATTGTTGATTTTTGGGAGCAATGGCATGCGCAAACCACAGCGCACTACACCACTGATGCCGCATCCCATATTAAGGGAGTGGAATTAAAAAAAAAAAACTTTCTTAAATGAGCAGTTTAAATTTTAAGAAAAAAACTAGGAAAAAAGTATAGGAATAATAAAATGGTTTGGATTTAAATTATAAGTACAAAAAATAAAAATAATACAGTTTTACAGTGTAAATTACAGTTTTACAATTTGAGCAACGAGTAGTAAAATTACATGAGCAGTAATAATTTGTAGAATAGAGGTTGGTTCGCCGTTAGGTGTGGGGGGATACACCCCTAATTTTTATTACTTATTTTCATATTAATTTATTTTCTTTTTTTTTATTATTTCAGAATATAACCTGTCTGTTCAGCCTTAATTATATTTTTAAAGATGCGTCCTATATATTAAATTCAATTCACTCATTACAAATGAATAATTGAGTGAATTTATAACACGTTCGATTCCAATTTATGTAAGTGGTACAAAATAGCTTTAATAGCTAATATAAAGAAAGCAATGAAATAAAATACGAATTTAATGATAATTTGAAAGGGTCGGTAATGTATACAATGACCTAGTTGTTCAGTAATTGGCCTCCTTCGAAAATAACGTATACTATTTAATTAATTCAATATACTTTTATTGAATTAATATTAATATATTTGATTATTTTAGATTGTAACGGGTTACTTTCGCACGAGAAGTAACTCTGTGTGGATAGCTAGAAGAGCTTTTTTTGACTTGAAGATACCGTGTTTCAAAAGAGGCCTCTAAAGAAAATATTTTGATTCGTTATCATAATAATTTTCCGAGAACGAACTTTCATTTCCAGAAACAATAAAGTTTACATTTAACTGTCCAGAATTTATATTTATCTCTACTCATGCGCAAAAAGTACTTTGGCTCGTGACCAGCGGTGCCAGTTCAAATTCAGCCTTTTATTTCTTTGGTGGTCCCACGAAATTAAAACTTGCCTCCCTCCACCATGGTTAGAATAGAGTGGTAGTCTGTAGATAACCTACCAGTAGAGAGAATATGGGGGAGCTGGCACACTTTTTTGTGGAGGGAGTTCCTCGACTTACCACCAGAGCGCTGTAGGTTCAGACGGTGACCGCTAGATAGCAGCACCATCGGCAGTAGTGAGAATACGGGGGAGCTGGTGCACTTCCGTGAGCAGCCAATCAGAAGCCAGCATTTTGATGACGTCACACATGGCGGGAGATTTGAATTCAAATATTC
>NW_027115903.1:0-4699 GCF_000696795.3 Halyomorpha halys
TAGTTTAAATTAATGTTTGAAGTACCACCAATGGGTGGTTCCTTCCCAAGATTTTCAAGTGTATATGAAACATACTACATATTTACTTATTGCATTATTTTGTACAGTTGTAAATTACAATAAATAAATAATTAAAAAAAAAAAAAACCTTTTACATATTTATATTATACACGGGTGGTTCCTACCCAAGATATTTTTGTGTAAATAAAACATTCCCCAGATTTAGTTATTGTATTTATTAATTGTACAGTTTTAAATTACATTAAATAAATGAATTTAAAAAAATATTATATACGACGTAATATTTACTTTATTTACAACATGAGTAATACAGGGCGTAAATTGGGCTTTCATAGGCTATTTACTTAGGTGCAGCTAGTAATAAATTAGATGAGTGAATAAATCACTGGTGAATGCAGCTGCTGAAAATCTTTGCAAGTCAAATGTGTAAGAGTAGCATCTGCTGCAACGATTTATTGTACCGACAAGAAGGGTATCCTATTGAAATTAAGCCAATAGCATATATGTACTGACATACATAGCATATAGCACTATGGTTGTCAAGAACCTTATATATTTATAATAATACATAAAATAATTCATGAATAAACAGAACGCATAATACTTGATCATAATAAGTTTATTAGATATTATTGGATAGTATTTCAGGTAAGAGATAGAATAATATTATAAAACAGAATGAATAGCTATTCAATACAAGAACGTCAAATTAAAAGTATTTTGTTTTGAAAATAACAACATGTTAATTATCATTTTAAAATGCTATGTTCTTAACAGAATATCCTTAATAATGTCCTGTATGACTAGTACATTGATAAATTTAAAAAATATATGAAACAATTGTATCGTTCTTGTTTTTATCTATAAAATTATTTATAAATAAATATTCAATCATAAATTTATATACATTATATAAATAAAACATAATATTACTCTTTTCGTCGGTACATCATACTATTTAATACAGGGTCGGGTTAAAACCTTGGATTATAATGCCGTGGATGAACCATTTCGAACGCTCAAACCAAAACAATGTACGAAAAACTAACCGGAATGCGGAACTGGATGTTAGTTACGTAAATGATGAAAGTAAATGTGATACTTGTCAATGCCTAGGGTCAAACCAGATCGCGCTCTTAGCTTGTGTTAATTCAGCTTTCTGATCACTTTCCAACACTTAATACCTCCACCTCGTTCCCTTGTGATAACAGTCCGTAGCTTGTAGTTGCCGTCTATAACATTTGTCCTATCTTGAGATCGTAGCCAGTGCAATTTTGAGTTTTATTGCCCACTAATCTCCGATTAAGATCAATCGGTAAGATCAAACTACCACAATTCTATAGTTTCGAAGATAGTAGAAACTTTCTGAAAGATCCTTTCACAAAATATATAAATATTTATTATTTACACTTAAATTTGCAGGTTTACTATTCTGTATACATAATTCTAAATCATTTAAATATATGAATGGAATATGGTTTTTTTGACCGGACCCAGACCAATACCCATTCATCTATACAGACGGTCAATCAATAATCTTGCAGCATTTAAATATATATGTGTGTATGTGTTTTTTTTTATTTTGTTTTTTTACGAGGGTCGGTGGAAATCTCCAAAAGAAACCTAGGCCCGTACCTAGGATTTTTACCCACTAAAGCCACCGCCCTACTCCTGTTCATTCCTCTCCACGGGACCGCCGCTAGGCATTACTTCATGGAGGGAAATGGCCGAGTGCCGCCTCGCATTCTTCGCATGGTTTTCACGTCTCCATGCTAGTCACGTCTTCTAGCCCTCTCTTCCTCTCTCAACCTCTTGAGGACAACTGTGGTGAATCTACCAACCGTGACAGTGATGGTCTGCTTCCTGCTAGTTATTAGGAGAACCTCGGACTTGTATCAGCAAGTTGTAGGTCAACCTCGGGCCGTAGCAACAGCCTGGTTTGCAATGAGGGTAACTTCTTCCAACAACTTCGCCGCCTCTACAACTGAAACGTCATCTGCGAATCCCACAACTGTGGCTCCCTCCGGCATTGTCAATTTGAAGATTGCCTACATGACGTTCCACAGAAGAGGCCCTAATACCGAGCTCTGTGGGACACCACCAGTCACCTTGTATCTCCTTTGGCCAATGTCCGAAAAATAAAACAGAACTCAATCTTTGAAGTAGTCTGTGAGAACACTCATAAGGCTGGCACCGTCATAGTCCGTAGGGTATCTATTTTATAGGTCCAACTTGTTGTGTCTAGGGAGATGATTACTGCATAAAACTTAGCACCTCTCCTCCACCTTGCTCTGCAATTGCTGTGCGGGCCATCTCGAATACCAATCCAACAGCATCTATCGTGGATCGCTCTTTTCGAAATCCGTATTGAGCCCTCGAAAGACCATTAACTCCCTCCGTGAACTTTTGTAGCCTAAGGGAAAGGATTTTCTCGAATGCCTTATCCTACGATAGGTTGACGGATCTTCCAGTCTTCCGTTACTCTTTGGAATGAGTACGAGGCGCTGTCTCTTCCAAGGTTTCGGAATTGAGCTTTCACGAATGCACGAATTAAAGAGATCGATGAAAAGATCCGGCCGTTTTCTGAGAGCCACCTTCAGAGCTACATAAGGAATTCCGTCCAATCCTGGTGCTATGTTTTAAGTCCGAGGCGATGTCCTCTATCTCTTCCTGTGTAATTTGTGGAAAATCCCTTCCACAAACTTCCAATAGTATTCGTCTGTTCAGGGAATAGTGATCTGACAATACTGTCTATTATACATATAATAGTGATCTGACAATACTGTCTACAACATTCGGTCCCCAAAATATACCCTTATTAAATTGATTTTTTTTTTTTATACTTTCATTAATTCATACTCTGAAAAAAGAAATTAAGGGTTCATGACTGCTGAAATATGAGACAAATGATGAATTCCATAAGGTAACTAATGAAACATATTTCGTCTAACCCGAATATAAAATATTTATTTTGTTATGAATTCATAAGTTCATATGAACACTATGAGTTGAAAGAGCAGACAATCAGCTTCCCAACGGTTGTAGGAACATAATATTTGGATGAAATGCTGAGGTGTTATGCACAATGAACATCGGGAGGGAAAAAAAACTCTCTAAATATAAAAAATTAATAAAATATCTAATTTTTAATTTCTTTGAAAAGTGGTATTTAAGGGTTTCCGACGACTCCGAGATCAAATATGGTTTGCATATTATTTTTTTTTTTGTTCAATATTCTTCAGAAAAAGACAAATCGATTGCTATACAATCGAATCATATATAAGTTCTGATATAATGAAATCATATATAATTTCTGAGCTACCTACCAACAAAAATGTTTAACTTTGTTTATTCAACTTTTTTATTTTTGCTTAGAAATCTGGAATTTCATTGGCTTCAAATTATCCCAAGGTGACATGGAAAATTTTGAATACAGCATGCAAATCGGTCCAATAATTCAAAAGTTTATTATGGACATTATAAATATATATAATTTTTCATTTAAAAAATCTTAACTAAAAAATATCATTGCATCATGTCTTCATCTGGTATATTATAATCAGCCGTAGCTGGTGCGACCTAAATTCATAATTTAAATACCGGAACTCATGGAAGGAGGAAAATCGAACAGCGGAAACGAAGGGCAGTGAAAGAGGCCAGAATGCACGTGATCCCACGTATGCGCATAAATAATAGCCAGTGATATAACCCAAAGAGGCTCTGAGGTCATCATCCACCTTTCTTCACGGATGGTCTATCGTCGCGAGGAAGTGTGATTCTTTGAATCACCAGATGGAATAGATGACCTTAGACTTTAAAGGGGACATTCCACGTTCCATACCAGTCTGATTATTCTTATGGTAATCTTTGTTTCATCTTTCTCATCTCTGACGTTTTAATTGACCATAATCATATATACAAGTATATATAATATATATAAATACATTTAACCTCGAACTGTTCTGGAACAGATTGAGACCTTTTATATAAACATTTATAGAATATTTCGTATTTGGAAATCATTCATTAAACTTTACTTCATTTTAAAATTAAGTATTAAGTTTTCCCGAGTCTGGCACCCGGGACTGCTATAAAAACTCCGTAAATTCCTACCTCCTACATACTTTCTCATCATTAGACTATTTCAAGTAAACCACAATGGTTCCTATCCATCCCTCTATTCTCAGTCCACTGGTGTTCCTCAAAGTAGTATACTTAGTCCCATCCTCTACACCGTCTATACAGCTGACATTCCAACCAATCCTAACACTATCCTCACCACGTTTGCCGATGATACATGTGTCCTCGCAGTTAATAATAACCCATTAATTGTATCCCAAACTCTCCAATCCCATATCACAGCCCTCGAAGAACGGTGTCGTAATTGAAGGATTAAGATAAAATCCCATCAAATCACCTTTACCCTTCGTCGTAAACCTACCGACTACCCTACAGTTTCATTTAATAATGTTACTCTTACCCCTGTCGAACAGATCCGCTACCTTGGACTACATTTGGACAAACGATTAACCTGTATTTCCTCACACAAGACTGAAAAGACAGGGAACTTCACGACGATTTCGATTATTACAGCACTTACAAGACAAACGTTATAAACTTCCAACACATTACAAAAGACTGATCTACATGACTGTAATAAGGCCAATCTGGACATATG
>NW_027115904.1:0-561 GCF_000696795.3 Halyomorpha halys
CTGACTTTTATAAGCTTAATAAACGGCATGTTGTGATTTTAAGGGGAGATCGAGACTTGGTTGTTGAATACCAGATACTCCATCCAATTGAGAACCTCTCTAAACCGAGAATAAATAAAAGCCAAAGAAATTTTGTCCTCATTTTTTCTCAGTAACTAATTATTCCTAAAGTTAAAAATGATAAATTTTAAATATAATAATTTATATTACATAATAATACAACGGATATTCTAGATTCTAACCCAAAGTAAATGAAACGTAAAAAGGATTTTCTTTTCTATAGTTTTCAGAATGTCGAAATGAAACTCAGGAGTTCTTAATTATGGTTTATAAAGTTTATTTTAGTAGAAAGTCGACGTTTAAACCTCTTCCAGTTCTTTTCCAGAGGACTAAACTCTGGATTTACTTTACAAACTTGAATGGTGTATTTTCAAAGAGAATTTAGAATATAATTTTCCGTAAGAATCCGTTATCATAATTTCAATACCAACCGCAATCCCAAAACTCATTTGATATCTTGTCGTCCGGTCAGAATGACGAAGTCATATGATAACAGATTCT
>NW_027115904.1:3356-3864 GCF_000696795.3 Halyomorpha halys
ATCTCCTAAACAAAGCGTTAGCGGATATATTTTTCTATGTAATTTTTTTCTTGTTTTGAGGTCCTTAGTTTATATTTTCAGTTTAGCTACTTAACACTGAAACACCCTATATAGTATATCCTATTCCACGAGATGAGGATACAAAATCGCGTGAACTACGGGTTGGTGGCATTTCTTCTGTAAGGGGATCCAAACTCAGAGCCTATTTATACTAAATCCAGTTGAATGTTCCTTAGAATTAAAATTTGTGTTATATTTAGTACTTACTAAATCCTATAAATCGTGGTGAGGGGTTAATGCATTTTTTTGCATTAAGTTTCAGTAAAAAATGTCAACTTTCTGAGTATCTGACTTATTCATTGGCTAAATAGCTGATATAGCCCTGTCAGCTGACTGTCTCAAATTTCAGCTCCATCTTCTGATGCACCCCAACCCCCTCCCTCACGCTTCTTTTGATTTCAGACTGTTTCTCTTATCATTTCACTATTATCTATTGTCTTTATTATTT
>NW_027115905.1:0-4257 GCF_000696795.3 Halyomorpha halys
AAAGAAGATGGCCACGAGACCAGCTAATGTAAAATGTTATTAGAGTGCTACCAATGTGTAGTTTCTCTACACCCCTGTAACACTCCAATTTAACTTAGATCAGATTTACTAAATGTATTATAATGTACAGTTGTAAATAGCAATAAATAAATATTTTAAAAAAAGAGAGATAAAGTATTAAATAAAGGAATGACATTACTATAAATATTACTAGCTCAGCGAAAAATACAATGCCCCTATTCCCTGGGTCCAGTTTCAGCCCGGCTGTAGCTGATAATTATTTTTTCTGTTGAATCAGTAGTGGGTCGAACCTCTGAGTTTGGAAGCCCTCCTGTGACGCACCCTGCATCTAAAGTGATTACGCTTAATGAAGTGAAAAAAAGTGGTGGTTAAGCGTGGTCTCGTCCAAATCACTTCCTTGCACAACCATTGGTGTAGAGGCAGTAATTCCTTACCAAGTATTGAACCCAAGACCTTCCTGGTGTGATGTAGTTTTTTTTATGCTAAATTTTTTTAACTCATTAAAAATCATTTGATTAATTTTAAAACCCTTCTGCACGACTTGTCTTAGTTTTCAGACGAATTCATCGATTTTATTGAACAGTTTTAATATATTTATAAAATAATTAAAAAATACAAATTTTTAAGTATGTGAATATCCTCCTTTTCTTTTTTTTATGCATATTAATGTAAAAAAAAATAGTATTTAGTCATTAATTTAATTTAAAATAATAAAAAATTAAATCAATACCGCTACAACCCATGAAGGGTGCACTACTTTGTAGGGAAGTACTATTACTAGGCCAATGGTTATGTAAGGAGGTGACTAGGTCAAAATCGCACTCATCCGCCAAATTTTTTCCCTTAAGTAAAGCAGAAAATAATTAGCTGCCACAACTGGATTTGAACCCGGGTCCTAGTTAGCTCAGCGCCTTGCCATTGAGCTAACAATTCCCTTGTACAATAATGTAAATTTAAAAAAAAAGTTATACTCGAAAGATTGCTGTTGTAACGTACGTTACACGGATTGCCATTTTTTACAAAGATTGACTGTACATAAACACCGTTTATCTTAACATTCTTCCTCCGAAAAATAAGTAAAAGATGGAGCGATAAAAATAATAATAAATAAAAAAAAAAACAATCAAAGAGGAAGCCTAGGATGGGAAATGTAATTGCGGTCCTTGGATGTGACGGCAGGCTGAATCCTTTAAATCATATTTATTGGAGTATTATTGGAACCAGCGTGTGTCGGCACGCCTCTTCATTACCCCTCGCCTTTGCTCTGAGTCACCGCCTTTGTTCCCGTGAACGCCCTGATTTACCGACTTTGAGCCCATGGGGAAAACATATATTAGATTGTGCAGCGGCGGTTTCAATAAACAAATTCATTTAAATGCAACCGAAAGGAGCCGAGGGAACAAGATCTTCTAGTACAAGAGCCCAAGAGGAGAAAAAGTCAGTTATTTCACCCCAATTTTTTATTACTTTAATGAAATGTATGTATAATTACTAGTCAAAATTGATGAGTCTGCCAAGTATATGTTAGGGGAATAAAAAATGGCGGCTTTTTAAAAACGTTAATAATTAATTTTTCATTCGTAGCTCTTTATCTTTAAAACTACCAACAACAATATAAAATCTAACAACATTTAAAGTAGAGTAAATTAGCTGAACTGTAAGCCCTAATAGAGCTATTTACTACCACTCCTACTAAGATAAACGTTATAAACTATTTTGTAGTAAATTTAACTAGCTTTAATTTGAGTCCTGATAGACGTCCTATATTTTCTGAAATAAAGTTATTCAAAACTATAAATAAATTTATTTTAGCCTATATCCTGAAAACTACTATTCCTACGAAGGTAAAGGTCATAAACTACTTTATAGTACGTTAAACTAGCTTTAATTTGAGTGATAATAGACATCTATACTTGACGTAGTTCCTGAGATATAGATTTCTCAAAATAAATGAACTATTAATCTTTCAGTAGATTTTTAAGAAATGTTGCTTTTTAAAAAGCTATATCTCGAGAACTATTGGACGTAAATTGCTTTATTATGACTCATATTTCAGCAAATTTATTCTTCTTTAAATAATGTTCTTTTAAATTTTCTATTTTTGTTGGTAGGTTTTAAGATACAGAGCTCCGAATGAAAAATTAATATTTTTTAAGGTTTTGAATCGGCCGACATTTTTTATTCCCCCTACCTACACTTGGCAGACTCATCAGTTTTGACTAGTAATTATACATAGTTTTCATTAAAGTAATCAAAAATTGGGGTGAAATAACTGCATTTTTTCCTTCCTGGCTCTTGTACTATTAAGTAAGGCCCCACTTGATATATAAAACATGCGCCTGCGAGTTGGGTATTCTTAAGAAATATTTGTAACACTGCATCCAATAAATTCGTTAAATGTGCGGTAACATTTAACGAATTTATTGGACGCGACACCTAATTGATATGAATAAAAATTCAAACCACACGTAACAAGATTATTATATTTATCTCATTGATGACAATCGCCTGGATTTTAAGAATTTGAAATTAATCTTACAATAAATATACCGATAATCAAAAAATAAATAGAATGATGTTCGGTTAAATATTTCTGCATTTAATTAAAAACCTTTTAAGAGATATAAAAAAGTCATTTGTCGATTTTTTTTAATGCTTGGTTTATGTTATCTTTGGGTTATGTATATTAATCTTCATCAGAGTGCTTATAACAGAAAAGTATTATTACAAGAGCCCAAGATAAGAAAAAAGCTAGTTATTTCACCCCAATTTTGGATTACTTAATTGAAAACTAGATATAATTCCTAGTCAAAATTGATGAGTCTGCCAAGTATATTAAAATATAATTAAAATTTTTAATTAAGTTATTTAAAAATTGTAAAACAGAATATAAATATATATTTGTATATATAGATAAATAGATTTTTTTTCTGAATATTCAAATGTTTCAGCTTTTATTGGCCAAAATTTTAAATAATTTTACAGGTTAAAAACGTAGTTATCTGGCGCCGAACTATTAGCTCAATTAATTTAATAGCTAACTAAATAGCTCAATAAATTTAAAATTATTGGTATTATTATAACTTCATATATGGTAATACTAATAAAAAATGAAGAAATATATAACATCTTCCGAAAAAATACTTTATTTTATATTATTTACTTATTATTATTTTATTTTATTTTATTATTTTTTCATATACATAGTTGGATTATGTTCATTTTCTTTAACCTTCAGTTTGTATATATTTTAAGAGATATTTATTTATTTTTATGTGTTTTTTTCTCCTTTATTTTTATTCTTATTTCAGTATGAATGTTCATTAATTGTGACATATTACCCATTGCCCATTGTATGGGAGAATGTAATATCTATCAATAAATAAAAATTTTATTATTTTTTTTATGGTGTAATTTAAGATTGATTCCCTTATCATCACTATTTGAAAATTATATTATTGCATCTAATGTCAAAAAATTAGATTAATTTCAATAATAATAACATTTAATAATAAAATTAATTAAGTTAATTTTTTCATAACCTTTTGGTTGTTAAAATACGTCTATTTTATTTGATAAACCAAAGATCAAATGAGTCTTCATCAATGTCATCTGCTTTATTCATTGAAAAAAAGATTTTGTGTAGATAGAAATTTATTAATTTTCTCCATATTGAGTATGGCATTAGTACAGGCCAGTGTTATTTCTTCTAATAAATAAATCACATTTGACCTCCGAACCATTTCAGTGGAAAGGAAACATTTAAAAAACAGAAAGAAACCACAATAAATGTGATGGGAATCAGAATAAAACAAAGGCCGGATGAGACGCAGAAACACGTCGAAATGATAAAAACACTTGTAGGATGGATGTGACCTTAAGCATTGTTTTAAAACTTCATCAAACTATACTGCGCAAAATTAAAGGACTAGATAAAAAAAAGTACTCCCCCCCCAAAAAAAAATAAATTTTGAAATAGTATAAAGTAATTAAGAGGCAACGAAGTTGTAATTATGAATTATTTTCTTTTAATAATTTATTTATTGATATTTACAACTGTATACATATATACACATCAAGTAAATTTGCTGTAAGTGATATTATGACATGATAAAAACACGCGGAGGATCTACCCATTGATAGAACTCCAAAAACATTTCTAAAGGAGAAGATTTCGAGGCCATCTTCTTTTCAGACGTCTAGGAGGATTATTAGGTAGTGAAGGAGAAGCCAGGT
>NW_027115906.1:0-490 GCF_000696795.3 Halyomorpha halys
GAGCGATATGTTCAAGAGGATGGCAGGCCCCCTCTGATGGAGAGCTGCTAGGGACAGAGATGTCTGGAAGGAGAAATGGAAAGAACTCGCCTCCTCGTAGGGATGGTCACCCCGGGAAGTGCTGACTATTATTCCCGAAAAGGACGGCCTATGCAGAAAAGGATACAGAAAGATGGAAAGAAAATTTATAGAAGTTAATATTTTGTCAACTATTATTTATATATATAAATTTATTTATTTTTTCTCTCTATCTTCTTTAAATTGTATGATTTTAATTTATTTCATAAATAAAAGGCTGTTTCATTTCATTCATAAGTAGCCTTCAGAAAATATGACCTTTGGGTAACACTTCTGCAAGCGTCTTTTCCATTGTTCATTGGCTCCCTGGAACTCATCTCGTGGATGAGGGACCCCGTAAAAACTGCCTGGATGCGTATCGAAGCGCTTACTTTTCATGTCTCTTTGATTCGGGAAACAAAAAGCAGGGTGG
>NW_027115906.1:540-1004 GCF_000696795.3 Halyomorpha halys
AAGAGGATGGCAGGCCCCCTCTGATGGAGAGCTGCTAGGGACAGAGATGTCTGGAAGGAGAAATGGAAAGAACTCGCCTCCTAGTAGGGATGGTCACCCCGGGAAGTGCTGACTATTATTCCCGAAATGGACGGCCTATGCAGAAAATGATAAGAAAATTTATAGAAGTTAATATTTTGTCAACTATTATTCATATATATAAATTTATTTATTTTTTCTCTCTATCTTCTTTAAATTGTATGATTTTAATTTATTTCATAAATAAAAGGCTGTTCCATTTCATTCATAAGTAGCCTTCAGAAAATATGACCCTTGGGTAACACTTCTGCAAGCGTCTTTTCCATTGTTCATTGGCTTCCTGGAACTCACCTCGTGGATGAGGGACCCCGTAAAAACTGCCTGGATGCGTATCGAAGCGCTTACTTTTCATGTCTCTTTGATTCGGGAAACAAAAAGCAGGGTGG
>NW_027115906.1:1550-3569 GCF_000696795.3 Halyomorpha halys
AAACCTTGTTATATAAATTTTTTTTGTTAAATTAGTATGCATTTCATTTCATAATATTGAACAATTTCATTTAATTGACTGAGTGAGAATATAAGGTTTTTTTTTTTTATTCTGATAATATTAGAATGTTTAAATTTGGATTAAATATTCTACCGTTCTTCAGTGACACATCATAAAGAAAAATGGGGATTCATTTGAAAATAGCAATGCGTTATTCTTATGTTTGAATTAACATTAACGAAATCAATATAAAAATGAAGCCACTTACCTATTTCTTATGTATTACTGATGAACTCTAAAATATTTAACCTTTTTTTTATAATTTATTTATTGATATTTACAACTGTATACATATATACACATCAAGTAAATTTGCTGTAAGTGATATTATGACATGATAAAAACATGTGGAGAATCTACCCATTGATAGAACTCCAAAAACACTTCTAAAGGAAAAGATCTTGAGGCCACCATCTTTTTAGACGCCTAGGAGGATTATAAGGTAGTGAAGGAGAATCCTGGTTAGAAACGAGTTGGTTTGGGTGGTTGGGAAGTTTATTGTGGAAGGATTAGTATCTGGTTCTGGCCAAATCGGCAACATAGGAGACATTGGGCATAGGAGGTCCTGATGGATGATTGTATTTGTGACAAAGTATTAAGCATTAAGGATTTTACGAAGGATTTTGGACTTTAAGGATTGGATTCGAGAGGAATTAGATAGTTTAGTGGAGCCCCATAGCTAAATTCCGTATGTCCAGATAGGTAGGCCTTATAATAGTCATGAAGATCAGTCTTTTGTAATGGATTGGAAGTTTGGACCGTTTGTCTAGTTAATGTTGTAATAGTCGGAATCGACGAGCAGTTTCCTGTCTTTTCAGTCTTGTATGAGGTTTCCATGTCAGTCGTTTGTCCAGATTTAGTCCTAAGTAACGGATCTGCTCCACAGGAATAAGTAGGGTATAATTAAAAGATACTGTGGGGCAAGACGAAGGGTAAATGTGATTTGGTGGGATTTATTGGAATTTTTTTAATCCTCCAGCTTTGGCACCATTCTTCAAGGGGGTGGTGTGGGATTGGGATACAATGGAAGGATCATTATTCAATGACAATAGGCATGTGTCATCGGCATACGTGGTGAGAATAGTATTAGGAAGGGTTGGGATGTCAGCTGTAAAAACTGTATAAAGAATAGGACCAAGGATACTACCCTGAGGTACACCAGCAGACTGACGGAATAGGGATGAATAAGCGCCGTTGTAATTTACTTGAAATAATCTGTCGGAGAGATAAGAACGGATAATGAGGAAGTATGTAGGGGGTAGGAATTTACGAATCTTGTATAGCAGTCCTGGGTTCTAGACTTGATCAAAAGCCTGTTCTACATCAAGAAAGACTCCCCAACAGTACATTCCGCGCTCCAATGAAGACGAGACTACATCAACTACACGATGGCATTGCTGGATAGTGGAGTGAGATGTTCGGAATCCAAACTGATGATCTGGGATTATGTGGTTGTAATCTAGAATGGGGTACAGGCGTTTTAAAATATAAAATATTTAATCTAAATATGAACGATTCAGTACTGACCGAATAGACACAGGAAATGTCAAATGAAACTCTTACCTTAAGAGGGTAACAAAACGAGATGACACTTTAGTCAATATATTGTTCTATGAAATGAGAATCAATTCATCTAGGCTAGAATCATAAGGGCTATGCAACGAAGATTGTGTGAATGCACCTGTTTAATATTATTTAGGTGATTGGTGAGCGGTAGATAAAATGGATATGCTGAGCTGTAGGCCTTTTTAACAAACGAATGAAACAAAGTTAAAAAGCGCTAAATCGATGGTAAACGCCGGAGCGGTAGACTGAAATCGGGGTATTTGAATAGTCGTTGGTGGATAGACGTGTGTAGACGGTGAGTATTGTGATCAGCATCGAACCTTCGGGTTTAAAGTACGTAGTAAATATAGAGCTGATAGTATTGCGGGGTCTAAATGGGTTCGTTGAAAGTTT
>NW_027115906.1:3619-4465 GCF_000696795.3 Halyomorpha halys
AGTCTTGTGGTACTCCGCAGGTGGTGGGAGCTGGAGGTGATCGTTCTTCACCAACACGCACAACAAACGATCTGCTTCTGAGGAATTTTCTGATCAGTCGGCAGAGGGTCAGAGCTGTCTACTCCAATCGGCGGAGTAAGAGCTGGTGTGAAACGCTACCAAAAGCCCGGCTGAAGTCTAAGGATGTGAAGGCCGATGCTCGATTCCTCTTCATCTGCTCGATGGTAAACCCATGGAGTTTCGCAAGATGGTGATCACTTGAGACACTCCGCTGAAAGCCTATCTCTTCTGGAGGAATGACGCCCTCTGCTCTGCAATGGTCCATGAAATGATGGTAGAGAGGCTGTAATTCTCGTAAGGCTCTTAGAGAGGCTGTAAATTCCACAGGGAGCGGCGGTCCTGTATAACTTTTGAAATATTTGCTTAAAACGGGAAGAGGAGACTTAAGAGAGTTTAATAGAGCAATATTTAAAAAGTGCTTGAAATTGAAGAACGGCGTTAAACCAGCCAGCCCGGCCTCTGTGGTAGCCCTAATTATCCGACTGTTCAAACAGACAACTCATCGTCATAAAAAAAATAAAAATCAGAGCATAACACAAAAAAGACAATGCTTCCCGGCCGGACCATGATGCAGGACCACTGAGACCCTCAGGGAGCGACGGTCCTAATTCACTTTTGATATATTTGCTTTAAACGGGAAAAGGGGACTTAAAATAGTTTTATAGAACGTATTTTGTTTTAATGAAAATGTTGAATGAAAGAATCTCAAAAATGGAGTTGACCGAAACGTAGGATAGAAGATAATGTTAAGATAGGTTTCGGTTTGAGTGGTGTGACATCAAACAG
>NW_027115906.1:4515-5385 GCF_000696795.3 Halyomorpha halys
AGACATTAGGATCCAAAGCCTTTCCCTCGTCGAGAACATCGACCAAGGGGACCGTGCTCTGCCACCTCCCAAGTCTTGGAGGAGGGGCGATCTCTCGGAAAAGAGGGTTGCACAAGGCCTTCAACCCATCAAATAATTTAATGTATCGTCGGCCTATATACTCCGGCAGAGTGGGGAGTTGAAGCTCTTCTCGGATGTTCTTGGCCCTCTGGAGCGTGGTTCCTCGGACGATCTTTCGGAGGAGAGATCCCTGGAAGCTCTGCAGTCTGTTCAGTGTGGTTTTGTAGAGGTGTCCCATAAGTGGGACACCATGAAGCAAAGTTGGTCGAATTATGGATTTATAGATTTGAAGCTTCAGGCGCAGTGAGAGTTGCGGTGATGTGAGCATGTGGTGCAGTCTATAAGATTTGAGGTGGGCTAGCCTGAGTCCCTCCTTGGCATGATTGGAGAAAGTAAGGTAACGGTCTAGAGTCACACCAAGGTAGAGGATGGAGTAGGAGATTTTCTGGCCCTGTTCATCAACTACGAATCACCGAGGCAAGCAGCTCTTTTAGCTTTTTTGGAAAGAAATAACTATAGCGTCAGTTTTGACGGGTTCACCCTTACTCCATCTTTCTTCAGTGCAGTTACGATGGTGGAGGAAGCTTCTAGGGCAAGGGCGAGAGCTCGTTTAGGTCTGGCGCTAGAGACATATACTCCAATGTCATCCGCATAGGCTACAACCACTGCTTCCTCATGATCTAGTGACTCAATCGGCGCAGTGAAGACGACGTAGGGCAGGGGTCCCAGCACTTAGTCTTGTGGTACTCCGCAGGTGGTGGGAGCTGGAGGTGATCGTTCTTCACCAACACGCACAACAAACGATCTGCT
>NW_027115906.1:5435-20105 GCF_000696795.3 Halyomorpha halys
TCATTGAATTTTCTTTCCTCCTATAAATTACGTCGTTTTAACACAAAATAAATTACAATTCTTATCATGCTAGATGATGTGGAAGATTGCCGGTTTTAGGTCTATTTTTTTTTTTTTTTTAGCCCCTGCCTCCTAACCATTGTGAGAGGATCACATTTTCATTCCCAGAGACCACTTAAAATAAAAATCGACATAAAAAGTTATATGTTGACATTTACAACTGCATTTACATTAAAATATATCTAGAAAAATTTACACTAGATTATAATAGTATGATACAGGCTAGTAGAGAAACTACCTATTGGTAGTCCTCTAAGAACATTGAAAGTATCAAGGACATCTTCTTTTCAGGCGCCTCGGAGGATTGTCAGGAATGGAAATAAACAAGGTTAGAAACTAGTAGGTTTGGGTGGTTAGGAAGTTTATAATGGAAGAATTGATTCTGGTCCAGGCTAAATCGATTAGATATGGATCAATAAGACCTTTATGGATAATTATATTTGTGACGAAGTAAGGAGCATTGAGGATTTCACGAAGGAATTTGTATACGGGAGGAATTTTATGGTTTATTAGACCCCTAAATATGCCTAAATGGAGCCCGTATGTCCAGATATGCCTTATTATAGTCATGATTCCTGTCTTTTCAGTCGTGTATCAAGATTACAAGTTAGTTGTTTGTGGTCCAAGGTATAGGATCTGTTCGACAGGAGTAAGAGTAACATTATTAAAGGATACTGTCGGGCAATCAGTAGGTTTACGACAAAGGATAAAAGTGATTTTATGGGATTTATTTTAATTTTCTATGTTCGATACCGTTCGAGTATTTCTAACTACAAGCACAGTGTCATCAGCATATTTGTTGAGGAAAGTGTTATGATTTGTTGGGATGTCAGCATATAGATAGTTTAGGGGATGGGATCAATAGGAACCATTGTGGTTTACTTTGAATAATCTATCAGTGAGAAAGGGACGGATGCAGAGAGTAGGAATTTACGGAGTCTGTAATGCCGTCCCGGGTCCAGACGGGATCAAAAGCCAGTTCTATATCGAAAGACACTCCCACACAATACATTCCGCGCTCCAAAGAAGACAAGACAACGTCCACCACACGATGACATTGCTGGATAGTGGAGTGATATGTCCGGACTTCAAATTGGTGATTCTCTGATTGGAATCAAGACTAGGGTAACATGCTTTCCTCCTAAGATAGGTAAAAGAGATATGGGACGGTAGGAGGATGGGTATTCTGGCGGCTTTTGGGGTTGGGGAATCATTTGGACTATAGAAAATTTCCAGGGTTCAGGAAAGTATGTGAAACAGAGCACAGCGTTATTTATGTACGTGCGGAAGAGGATAGCTTTACGGAGTTTTAGCATGTGATATGTTATTAGGTAGTATGCAGGAGCTTTGCCGGAATATAATAACATAAAAATTAACTTATAAAGAAGTCCTATACATTTTTTTTTGTAGAATATTTCTAAAAAACAAATGATCGATCGCTAAAGAAAATATTAGTTAAAATTTAGTAAGTTCTTTATTTATGAGGTCATGTGAAGCCGCTACAGAGGAAAGTAGTGGATAATAATTTTGAAAACGATTACTCCCCGAACTCTTCATTAGTAACACTGCTCTAAAAAATTTTAATTAAATTTACAACTGTAACTAAGCTAAAATACAACAAGTAAATGTAATGAGCCATAATCACATGAAAGATTTGAGAAGAAACTACACAATGGTAACACAAGTAATATTTGAACATTAAAAGTCTCCAAGCCATTTTCTTTATTCGGCGTCAGGGGGGATTATCAGGAATAGAAGAGAGAGCAAGATTAGAAACTAGAGTTTGAGTAGAGAGGGAGTTTATAAAGGAAGGATTGTTATGCGGCTAGGGTTAGATCGGCTACATATAGCACGTTAAGGTCTCTATCAATGATTTTAATTGTGACATTCTTTGAGTATAAAGATTGTATATGAGAGAAATTTGATGGTTTAGTGGAGCCACAAAATTCATCTCCGTAAGTTGAAAATTGTAAAGGTATATAGATTATGAAATATAGTGAATATATAATAATATTAGTAGGCTGTACTATAAAAATATGAAGAATAAGACAAACTGTGAAAAGAAAAATTTATATTTTGAATAAATTACAAGAGGAGCTAAGTATATCCAAGGTTGAAGGTTAGGATGTTGATTTAATTATGACTACAGGAACATCTTATTTTTTTTTTTATTTATTATTTCACTGTTGCATGAAGATGACGGTAATGTGCCTTGCAGGTTAAAACAAAGTAAGGCTTACTTTTGTGCATTTCACTGCTATTATAAATTGTTCTATATTGTACTTGCTTAAATAATTTTGTTAGTTTTTTCTAGAGTTTGGGCTAGGTACATGGGTGCAACAGACTTCTGAACAAATTTTGATTAGAAAAAAAAGTTCTTATGACCTTAATAGGAACAAAGAATAAATGATTTATTAGTTTTTGTATTTTTTTAATGAAATTTATGTTTTTCTACATTGAAATTATCTTGAGAAAAATTGCAGTGTCTTCATTAGCCGTAGGAAAGGGAAGAAAGCAATTAAAGGGTAATGTTTATAGAGTTTGTGGAGTCTTTCTTGCCCTACCATCTCGCAGGAAGGGGGGATGGGGTGACTGAACGGATTGAAGGAAGTAGGGAAACTGTCGAAAAACTTAAAGCGCCTCCGCGTAATGTGCTGTTATACAGTTTCTACCTGTAGTTCGTTGTGAATGTGCACCATATTACGTCTTTCTAGTGTTGTTCCTCTGCAGATCTTTTGAATTGTGCTGATCTGGTATTGTAGTGATTTCAGGGTTGTTGGGTAAAGATAGTGTAGTAGTGGTACTCCATGTAGGAGTGATGGTCGTAGTATTACTTTATAAATGAGTAGTTTGAGTCTGAGTGACAGCCCTGGTGTATAGATGAGGTAAACCCTATTACTCTCGCTTCAGCCTTGGCGAAATTGTGTGCAGCCATCGTGTGCAGAGACGAAATTGAATCGAGCCAATCATAAAGCTGCATGCTAATCACCTAAAAACAATGCAAAATCGGTAAGTTAACCACTGGGGTCTAATCCGTTAGATGGAGGCATCCGCGAGATCCAATCCATAAGGCCTGACTTTTAGAAATGTCAATTCCCCTTAAACTAAAGTCTTGTCGCTTGTCAAATTCGATGCCATGAATTGCAAAACTGCATGTTTATAAAGCTTGCTGTATCTTAGTTATTAAAAAAAAAAATTGATATAGTTCTAATTTTTGTCCATGAAAAATTCATTTAGTTCTCATTATTGATAAATATAATAGTTACCTAAAATATTTAAAATTTATTTGGAAATATATCAACTTGTACACAAGTAACGATTTTTTCGATCTAATCTTGAAATGATTAGGATGGAATTTAAAAAAAAATTTTTTGACGTGATTATTAATACTGCCTCTCATGTTTTTTTTTTTAATCAAACCTTACAAAACGTGATTTTTTTTAGCCAATCGTAGTATCCTGTATAAGTAAAAAATATAAGAATATTTTGTTAGCTGATATGTTTTGAATGCGGCCCACAGCTATTATGAAATATAGTTTCTTATTAAACAAGACTCCAAATAAAACACTTAAATAATGTGTGCAAATTTTAATTTTGTAAACTGATATAGTCTTTTCGTTTAATTATTTTCTATGTTCATTTCAGATGGAATGATCAGTCATGGTTATTGAACATTCTACCTCCGTCAATCCTTTATCAATCCTCTTTGGATAAAAATACCGAAATTGACATTGAACTATTTATATAAATCTAATGACAATGGAGCTCTCTGTACCTATTCCGAGAAGGCGTCTGTTTAATTTGTAACACTAATTAAATTAACTAAAATCATTTGTCGTTTGATTTTCTCTGCCGATGTGTTCTCTGATGTCTACTATTGCTTTTCAATACTTGTGTGAAAACTAATTTGTCACAGAGGTTGATCCAGAAATAGCCTTTTATAAGTTGTTAGAGGGGCCAATATTTGAAAAAAAAAAAAAATCTTTATAAGTTTCTACATTTCCTTTAGCTTTCTTATTTTTTAATAAAGGCTAACCTAATAAAAAGAAGTCCTACTGGTTTGTGTGTAAGCGAGTTAATATTTTTTAAATTGTATTGCTTTTAAGTAACTGATAAAGAATTTTTTTTTCATACAGAATGTTTGTCTTCGATAAATTAGTTTTCAAGTTATAAATAAAAAACGAAAAGAAATTTTTTTTTCTATTTTCGTTGTAAAACCGGCGGCTCTTGAGATGATAAACTTAAAAAATTAGATTCAGCATCCCAAAAAATATTAAAAAATTGAAAAAAAAATCATAGATAATCAAGAATCCGTAAAACACTCTTTTTTTAAGAATTAAATTCTAAACGCACAGAAAAACAGCCTTTTTCATTGCTTTATAATGATTCTCTGAATTATTCTCTTTGATCGAAACTTGCCATATAAATACGTTAAAATAAAAGCTGTACATTTTCATCACCATATTTATCCTGATGATATTTATCATCACCATGTTTTATAACTTTATCCTGGAAACCACACATTGCCCAAATTTCCTGTCTAACCATAGCTACCTTAAAGCAATTAAATAGGATCCGTTATCTCCTTCCACTTAAAACTCCGCAACTCTTATTTTCCTCTCTTGTTTTCCCCCACTTTGACTATGGCTGCATGGTATATGTTGGACTCTCAGGTAATCGTGAATCAAAACTTAAGCGTCTTATGAATTGCGCAGTACGATTTATTTTCGGGATCACCAGAGATACCCACATAAGCTAGTATTACGCCGATCTGAAGTGGCTCTATCCATCCTTAAATGATGTTTAACCTGAATGCTGAATAAACCAAGGCCATTGTTATTGGTTCTAAGAGCCTCCTTCATTCCCTCCCTTACTGTCCTCTACTCTTCCCTAACAACCAACCGATTAACTTCTATCCTACAATTAAAATTCTTGGAGTCACCTTCGACTAACACCTCTCCTGGAATAATCAAATTTCCCAAATCACACGAAAATTCATAACTGTACTCAAACAATTCCTAAGATTCCGAAATTCCATTCCTCAAAACACCCGTCAGGTCCTAGTATCCTCTCTCGTCTTCCCCCATTTCGACTACAATTCCTTGGTCTATGGAGGTATATCTGCTAGACTAGAGTTGAGACTGAAGAGACTCATGAATTGTTTTGTAAGATTTATCTTTGGGTTCCCTAGGCACTCTCAAGTCTCCCGCTGGGATTCCGAGTTGAAGTGGCTCTATCCAACCTCCCGAAGGCAATACCTCCTTGGTGTTTTCCTATTCCAAGTTCTTAATATCAAAATCCTACCTATATCCTAGATCTCCTCACTCTTCGTTCATCCATCC
The DNA here is from genome assembly GCF_000696795.3 of Halyomorpha halys. Lineage (NCBI taxonomy): Eukaryota > Metazoa > Arthropoda > Insecta > Hemiptera > Pentatomidae > Halyomorpha > Halyomorpha halys. Next base: position 10,838 of record NW_027115906.1, read on the forward strand.
ACTCATTAAAAACCAGATCACAACCGATTGATTTATATATCCCCTCCTATAGAACTTTGTCTTCTTTAGCAAATCTTTCGTCATACGTGCAACCTCTTTCTGGAATTCCCTTCCCATCTCCATTCGCCAGTTCTCAGCCATTCTTTCCTTTAAACAACACCTATTCCTCCACTTATTGTATAACCAAACCTCCGCATCATTGTAATAAAATAAATAGGTATATATTCATTAGCATTATAAACAGTAGTTAATTTAGTATTCCTATGTAATTTCATTTTGCTTACTTGTCAGGCAAAAATCTTAATTTATGAACTATGTATTTATTCTTAGGGGACATCTGTCCCAGAATAAAATTTGTTTTTTCATTCCTTCCGATGCCAGTATTTCCTAGCTTCCTTTTTATTCCAAGCAATTAGTACTCAACGCCCCTCCTATATCCTAGAAAACCTGTAATTAAAATTCTCTTTCCAATCCCGTACTACCAGGTTTTATTTATTTGACTTCTACCCTCCACCTTACCGAACTGCTGCGTTTGATAAATCGTTTTTTACCTGAGCTGCATATCTCTGGAACTCCATTCCCTGTAACATACGTCATGTACCAACCCTTTCCTCGTTTACATCCCTTATATTTCACTACCTTTTGCTTCACCAATCTGACTCATTATTATAATAGTACAGATATTTTGTAATTAACTTTTTGTTTTTTTTTACTTTGTCAGTTTTTCATTAATCTATTTTTTTCTCTCTATGTATATAGGTTATAATTAAGTGTGGTCATACTGTTTTATGGGCAATAAATGTTATTACAAAATTAAAATTGCCTTTGTAATCGTTCTAAAGGGACCTAGTTCCAGAATTATAAACTATTTTTCATTTCATATAAAAAAATTGGTTGTTAACTCATCTGATAAGATGGCTGTTAAACAATAGTCTTTAATTTTCTACCCACTGAATAAATCCGCTCATTAGTTAAATATATACAAGTGAAAGATGAAACATATTAAGTACTACAATTTTTGGTATTACAATACATTGTGTAATAGTGTGTATATAAGAAAAGTGTTAAACATTTATTTATTTATAAATTCTATACATTAAAATATATACTAATTATAGACAAGGTAATTTGAAAAGCCACGTTTACATATGACATTATCCAATCTTTAGTAAAAAAAAAATAATTTGTTGATATTCACAACTGTATTAAAATACACAAAACCCAGTAAATTTGATGTTAGTTATACAATTGCATGATACAGACGTGTGGAGAAACTACTTACTGATAAAACTCCATCTATCCATTCATAAAACTCCATTTAGCCATTGATAAAACTCCATCTACTCATTGATAGAACTCCACAAAAAAAAATTAAGTGAAATATACCAATAAATACAATCATCTGAAAAACTAAAAAACCTAAATTAGAAATCTATTTAAAGAAAAATATACTGATCATTTTTACTTATTTAAGATCTCTAAAAGTTTTCAACCAAATAGTACGCTGTTCAAAATGTTCTTGGGAACTCAGCTATTGAAATTTTGGATTTATCCAGTAGAAAAAAGTTATGAAAATGTTTATGTAAGTATTTTATCCAAATTATGTGCTATTACAACCATTGAAGAACTGATTGTTTGATATTTTAACCCATATAAACCATTTAGACGTAATGTCCTTATATGGACGAAATAATTGTTTCAAATACAGAAAATTTCTTGAAATGTTTTATTTTACATCTCAAGTATTTCTGGATTTAGAGCTGTTTTTGTATTTGAATGAATAAACAAATTTCCAAAAAAAAACAAAGCATTAAAATCAGACAATTAATTATTTCACAAAATTTTCACTTATATTTTAAAAAACTTAGTTATAGAATGTTATAGTAAAGACATAATATATAAATGTTTAATAGTTGGGGATTCGATTAGAAAATAACACAAATAAGTTGAAAAAACTTATTTAATAATGACAACATTGCGGCCTGAATTTCCAGCCTCAGGAATAAGAACTAAGAGCAAGATAAAACCATTTGTCCATTTGAATCATTCGATCTATAAGTAGTACATTTTCAAATCTAGCAATAGTGAAGCATTTCAATGTCTACTAGAAATTTAAGAATAAAAAAAAAAAAGACTGTAAAATAAACCCATCCGTTTTCGCGGACGGAATGCTTCCACATATCTCTTCAACGTATTGGTTAGTTGTCTCTAAAATTATGAAACTTGGTACAGCGTCCACTATACCTGACGGCTCCTTGCGAGTGTATTGCGTCCCATGCATCTGTGCATGTATGTATTTTCTGAAAATATGGTACTTTATTCAAAAGACTTCATTGGGGTGTGAACTACTGTAACAATGGTCCATTATTTATAGACAACTTCAAAAACACCGCTTTAGACTTTTGTTTATAAGATACTTCTACAAATCAAAATTAAAAAAAAAAAAATATTCGGTATAAAACTTGGTTTATTCTGAATTCACAAAACATGCTCAAAATTATTTGCAACATATAAATATTCACTGAGTTAGATAACGCAGTGTAAATGCACAATGTAAATTCTTTAAATTGCGCCTACATGAAACCTCTCGTTTCACATTCAGTGTCCATATCAGGGTCAAGAAAACAAAATTAAAGAAAAATGAGCCATTGCACCAGTCAATTATGAATTCATACGGCTGTAGTTAGCATTTTAGATTATTTATTTTCATTTGCCACAACCAGTCGAAATTTTTTGTTATTCTTGATTTTTAAAATGGCCTTGAATTGCATAAAGAGTTGTTTATTGCCTTTGTTGGAATACGCATATCCATACGTAATACTCCTATGTGAAAAAAAGTCTCTCTCAGTCCTGCTAAAAATTTAAACTATTTAAATTTAAATTATCCCGATTTTCTATTCTCAATACATTCCTCGAATAAGAAAATCTTCAGCTCTCTTCTGATACTGTCATCCCTAACCCAATCCAATTTTCTTTTTTCACGATTTCGTCTGAGGAAATTTATTGCGTGAATCTAATGAAGTCTATTAGTCAGGACGTAGTTGTTAGCTCAGAGGAATCGGATGGTTCCGGACAAAATCAATTATCATTAATTATCCGAAAAACGGGGTAAAATGTAAAAAAAGATGTAGAGTGATGGCTGTGCCAGAGAGAAGTGAAGATGCATAAATAGTTGACATGATTTCCCATATGAAATCATGAGGTTTTTATAGTGCATGAATATGGGACAGTGGTCCCGAAACGGTGTACAATGTCATGAATAAATAATACATTAAAAAATGGAAGTGATAAACCTCAAGAAATTTTAAAAGAATATTTTTTTTTCTTTCTTCCTACTTCTAAAAAAAATAAATAATATGTACAGTGTTGATGTGAATTTTAGAAGAGTTGATTTCTCATTCATACAATTGTTTATACAAATTACATTAAACTATTTTTTCTTTAAGATATCAACCACTTATGCTTTCTTTATTTTAGCCTTAATTTCCAAAAATGTTATTAGACATTGTTTCCTTTGCTATGTCGTGGCTACTCAAGTTGTTCTGAGTTTGACCAGGGATTCCAAGACTGCATTTTATTTATTAATTCATATATTTGTGTATTTCTTTATATTTAAATTATGCATCTCTATCAGGAACCGAATTACAATTCTTAGAAATGTATGTAATAAATTTAATCCAAGGACTAGATACTATAGACCCCCTTGCTATAGTGTGCTAGATGCAATTAATCATTGGAGTTCTTCTTTAACGGTATCTTGTTTACCAATTTACTAGGCCATGATAATTAGTTGGCATGCAGGGATTCTAAATTATGAATCAATGGTTTATATTTACAACTATATACAATTGAACTATAATAATCTATGAAAGGGCAATGCAGATCTATTTACTTTAAGTTTAATTATTATATTATATTTTATATTCATATTGACCTATATTCATATTGATCCAAGTTTATCAATTATGATTACTATTGCCATTTAAAATACAAACTGAAACATCTTACGTATCGTGATGCCTCTGTCAGCTTTAGCAATGTCAGCAATCCTTTTCCTCTCTGGGGTCTATGTCTGTGAATCTTCCTTCTCTGCCTTGAGTGTCCATGCCTGGTTGTCCGATGTCCGTCCACAACTCCCTGGACCTATGTACTACCTCCGGCTGGCCTGTGACTACCCTTTGCCTGTGTTCCGACCTCACTAGTGACTGCTGCTCGTCTGTCCCATGTCACTGAGTGTCCTTTTCGTCTGCTCCTCTCCCCATTTTTCTTGAGCGTGTGTCCTTCCGATCCTTGCCTTCCCAATCCCAGCTCAATGGTAATCCCAGCTCAATGGTAATCCCAGCTTCACCCCTTACCTAGAGTCCAAGGGAGGTAGGACCTTCTGTAATCCTCGGCCTTCTTTTGATTTCTAATATATTTTATTGGCTCTGTCCTTGCTCTCATCCGCAATGTATTTAGGGTACCCTACCTATCTTAGGCACTTTTATCCCAGTTGGCTACCGTTCATTCTGGGCGGAACAATGTTAGGTGGGTTCCCTTTTTGATCCCAACACTAAGCAATTTTCTTTTTATGACTTCTATGGAGGAGTATGCGTGGCAAACATAGATACTTGACATTGCAGCCCTGCCTCCCAGGTTTCCTCCTGCCAAGTAAGTTGGTACATTTAAGGAACCTCTATGATATGCCGTCAGTTGTACCGGTATTCCACCAGTTGTGTACAAACCTATTATCAGGCGTGAAACGCCAACAAAGGCCCACTTCTTTAATTACATTTAACTTCCATTTCCTCTTATTCCAAATTGGTATTTCAGTGTATATCTCCTCAATTTCCGAAATTTTTTATTAGTCATTATTTATTTTGAAACTTCTAAAAATAAAGATAGCACAATATACAATGCTTCTTTTTCGGCATTCTTCCTTAAGATGGCCAGGTCTGGATTTAAAATGAGGAATTCTGTGTCTTTTCTCCTGAAAGTTTCCATAGTGTTGAAGGAGCAGAGAAAGCTCTTAGGGACCAACGAAATAGACCATTTTGTCAATAGTGGACAAAATCCAAACCATTAAGCTTAGAGGTAAGACCATGAACTGTTGCATACATTACTACATTAATGTCCATAACAATCTTCATCAATTATCTTCAGCCTACTTTCTCTTTATCTGTAATATTTAGCAAACGAGATCGGGGACTAAATTTTGGAAATATTTGACTCCGTTTTTATTTCCCATATTCTCAAATTTCTATTCCCTATTTTTTGTTGTTTGATTGATAAAATACTCAGGAGAAACATGACTAAAACCTTGATATAGAAATGAGACATATTTGCAGAAACAATAACAGAAGTAATCAAACAACCAAGTGATAAGAAAAGTTACAGTGCAGTTCCACTGATATCTACCACAATTAGCGACCATTGTATCCTACCATCTACACAATTATCCATGACTAATAATGTTATTAGTTTAGTTCAATTATATCTATATGTACAGTAAAAAAAGTGAACGAAATTACTTCCATGCCACTTTGTATCTAACCCAATCCCTCTTATTGGCATAACTGTATTGCGTATGTGATAGATAGAATTTGTAATTGTAATTCTACTTAAGCCTACGAAGTTTCTTAGGTAGGTTTTATCTTAGAGAACTTACAGTTACATTTTATAAGACGACTACAGAAAGAAAACGACGTGTCTTACTTCTTCTTGTAGGTTGAAGAAAACGAAGTTTATTAAGGATGCCCATATTCATTACACTATACGCTTATAGTTCATTTAGCTCACTGATCACTGATCATTTAGCTCATATTTTCATATATTAGCTCTGTTTTCGCTATCCAGAAATCGAAAAAAAATTCCAAAAATCACATGAGTAATTTATACATCCTGTAACGGGCTGCATTTCGATTACTAAGGAACCCGAAATGAAAACTATTCCATTTGTATAGAGGAGGTTGTGAATAACGACTGCGAGTTGATTCTGAATAAATACAAGGATTGCATATTATTTTTTTTTTATTGTCTTAAGAAAGTTTTCTGTTCGCCAATCCAGTCTAAGTAGCTCTCTAAACCCCTCAGTCCTGGGTTTAGTTGCATTTCAACGTGATTTATTCTCTTCGCATTGCTAAACAGATTTAACTGAATATGTAATTTTCTAATGAAGTTTACAAAATGATCAATTGACTTTTATCGCAAGTAGAAATTTGATGCTTCTTTATTTCTGCAACAATAACCCAAAGGAAACGTTTTCAGAAATTACAAAGTTGCAGTTACACCGCTCAACCTTTGCACGAACGATATTGCAGTCGCATCATTCACATAGGAACAATTAAGAACATAACTTAGAGTGGTTAAGAACATTTTTTTGATGGCGAAACCCTTTTAGTAGAAGTAGGTAAATGTCGGAACCCGTACATTAGCATTTAATACAAATAGTGTCAAATGCCATATTTTCAGCAAAAGGGAAGAAAGACTAGGAAACCTGCTGAAAACATGGCCATTATTGAAGAAAATCTGGGATGGTTAGGTTAAAAACCGTGTTGAGTTGACTTGAAATGAATCTTTCCAAAATTATTTTGTGAAACTCGAGAAAAGGCTCGAGAAACCCCAGTTGAAAACCACTGACTTAATTTATTTATGGATATACTTGGATTTTTACATATGATAATTTTCCACAGCAACTTCAATCGATTCTTCAGGTACAATTTCCTTTTTGGGGTCCTCTATTCCTTCTGAATTAGGAATCAAAAGCTGATTTTAGGTCTGGGCATATTCATCTTTAATATTTCCATCCTTGTACATGTTTTCTCTGAAATTTTTCGTAATGAAAAGATATTTTGAGTTTGCCTTCCAATTCTGATAGGTCACATCTCGTTTCTAACCACAGAGGGAAGCTAGAGTTTTTATTCCATGCAGAAAATATGAAATTTAATACCAACCCACTCTGGACTGAATCGAATACGACAGTTAGTGGGTGCAGTGGCGAAGCTGACGACCTAACTTCTTGCCTACAGCGATATCAACATTATTTGGACTTAAAAATTTCAACTTTCAACCAACAAACTAATCCGAACAAATTTTGACAATAAATGTTTACTACATAAGAATCCAAACTACCTTCCTGTTCCCTGACTTATATTATTTTTCTCTACATAAATATTTTCCTCAATATTCACCTGAACTAAATCCCTTAGTTTCTTTTTATCTCAATCCTGCGAAAGTAATGCGATAGATAAGGTGAATAGATTGTCTTAATCAAAACCGAAACAGGTCTTAAACTGAATAAATCGATAAGGTTATCTTTTATAGGTTCTGTCTTATCTCTACTTGGGATATGGTTAGTAGAAAGGTTTTTAGATGTCTCTTCAATAGTTTGGAAATCGAAAAAGCCAATTGTCAATGAAGTCAAAATAAATTATTCCTTTTTTTTTTTCATTGGTCAATATGTCACATAGAGGATGTAATATAAAAATACAATTTTAATGTAAGCGATCCCCTTCCCAACGATTTCTATTGATTACATAATGTTTTGTTTTTTCTAACGAGAGTACTAGACACTTGGAATTGCCAATTTCAATGAAACATAGTTTGGTAATACTAGATCGAAAAATATCTTACACATGTCTGAGAGTGCTTGCCATTCCACCATAGGATCCGAGAAAAATTAATAAAATATTTTTAGATTTATTTTTATATTATAGCATTCAGCCTTTACTCTGTGCGAATTTTATGATTAATATATACTAATCTATTTTTTTCTTTTTGTAGAATAAGAACTGAAGATGGTTGATCGTTTTAAATGAGTTTTAGTGAAGAAAACATTACAAAAACCAAAAGTCTCTGATGTAAAATAGATTTTTTTTTAGAAAGAAAATCTTGAAAATTCCACATTACATTTAACAACTGCAATCGATAACCTGATTTTGACAAATTTGTATGATATTTGGCTTATCAGTAACTTAATGGCCTCATAGCGGTTGTATGAAATTCAATCAACAACGCTTTCCAGTAGATTTTCTTCTTAAACTGGAAAGCATTTAAGTTTTAACTATAAGGCTTGTCTATTTTTATTCCAGCATTATGAAAGAGATGAAAGCACTGAACGTGGTAAGGCATATCAACAAGCATGGACATCCCAAGAGCAGGGGAGCCATAGCTTCAAACACCGACAATCACTATCAGGGCCCTATTTCATAATGAAAGCTGATAGTATTAGTTTATAGTACAAGTGTAGAAACTAGTTTGATAATAATCCTAATACTTATTTTTTCATGATAGGGATGACTATTTATTAGTGATATTACAGGAATTAAAAAAATACTAAATTACAAGTTACTATTGTACAAGTCTGTGTGATTGTATTAAGATAAATATACAAGACTAATAGTATTAGTTTGTACTTCATTATGAAACAGGGCCCTGAGGGCATATCAGATAGAGAAGGGCTTGGAGTCGGACGTTGCAATGGGTAACACAATTGTGGCTTATAACCACTCTATTCACTTAATAACGGGATTTTCAACTTTCGAAATTTTTTTCGGACATCTTGCGCATCGACAGGACTATAGGGACACAACTGTGAACTAAGAGCACATTATTATTATTAATAGAATAGAACTGAGGAAATTGTGGGACTAGGTGCGCGGTAGGATAAAAACTGAGGAAAGCAAAAGGGTGGTTCGGGAAAATTTACGCGTCCATGATACCATGGGAGATAAAAATAGGGGTCATCGTATACATAATATACGATATATATAAGCTATAATATATATATAAGCTAAGTTCTAATCGGAGTTATGAGGGGCCATTTAGGGTGATAATAATTCGGGAGCACAATGTTGTTACCATTGAAAGTTTCCAGAAGCCAAAGAAACGGAGAACCGTTCATATTGAACAATTAAAACTTCCAGTGTCAGTACAGTGAACTAGAGTGTCCTAAGCTCAGCATACTGTGATCTTTGTACACATAATATGTTTTTTTTTTTTTTGTTATTCTTAGATTAAGTTAATTCAAGGAATTTTTTAAATTTTATTTGTCTTCAATGTAAAATGTAGGTGGTTTTTAAAATGTTATGTAAATACCATTTTTCTGTCATTTGTATTATTATTATGTAATATTTTCTGTATTATTATCATTTTTTCTGTAAGTTACTTATAGGACCACTTTTTATTTTATATGTGTTCATTGTAAATTTTTCTTTAGTCTAGAATAGGTGGCATTATTGTTATTTTTTTTTGTGTGTTCTTATATGTTTTTCAAGTTCATATATTTATT
>NW_027115907.1:0-4064 GCF_000696795.3 Halyomorpha halys
TAATTGCATTGCAATTTTAGATAATAAACATAGCTAAATAAACAGAGGCAAATATTCTATTTATAAGCCAAATGTTCAAATACTACTGCCATTTCATGAAGTCCGTTTCCTCTGAAATACCCCAACTTAAGAAGTAGTAACATTTACATATTATATTAATAAATAGTTATCTTCGCATATTATCTACATACATGAATACTCCTTCTTTTCATGGCTTTGTTTCTCTCATTTTACTATTTAAAAATACAAACAAAATTAAAATCCTAATTAATCACAACAAAAATATGTTAACTCCTATAAATATTATCTTTACCTGCGGATTGTCTAAATAAAACTAGTAAATCAGCAATTAATTGTAATCAATTTGTTTTCCCCAAATTATTTTTTTTTCAAATTTTGCTTTTCGAACATATGAAATGTAAAATTTTCGTTATCATAATATTTTACCGCAGTTATTTATCAAATATTCAAAAACATAACTCGAGATCACAATTTAATGGTATTTCTTTGACCAATCTGTCTTTTAATGTCAATTGTTATAGATTGGTAAAATGTTTTGGCATTGCATTCATTCTATAATTCTCGCTAAAAAATCTAATAATTTGGAATGAAATTAAAAGAAATAGGGAGAAAAGTTTAAAAATACATTTGTCTATTTTGTTAGATAAAACTAGTTGGTCCACTTCTAATTCTTTATTACAATTTTTGGTCTTAAAAGGAACTTATTTCTATGATGTGTAGTAACATATGTGTACTTGTTATTGTAGATAATTAACAGATCTATTTTATTCTTTTATAAGAATCACTTTGAACAGTAAATAAAATGCACTTTTTTAGCATTGTCAAGCACTACGAAAAAATAATATTTTTTGTACTTTTTTATAAAATAAATATCACCTTTTCTTATTTTTTGAATGATTTTCAAAACAATCCATAAGTCAATTGTTAAAATGATAATATACGAAAATAGTATAATACTTTCCATTCGCCACGGGAGAGAGGTAACCCAATTTAAATTTCAGAAGATTTTACTACTTCTTAGGTTGGGGTATTTTAGAGGCAACGGACTTCATAAAATGGCAGTAGTATTTGAACATTTGGCTTATAAATATATTTGCCTCTGTTTATTTAGCTATGCTTATTATCTAAAATTACATTTTATATATAATATTTCACAACATATGTGTACTTGTTATTGTAGATAATTCTCGCTAAAAAATAAAAATTTGGAATGAAATTAAAAGAAATAAGGAGAAAAGTTTAAAAATACATTTGTCTATTTTATTAGATAAAATTAGTTGGTCCTCTTCTAATTCTTTATTACAATTTTTGGTCTTAAAAGGAACTTATTTCTATTAATAACCAATTTATGAAGAGGAATACAAAAACTAACTTCGATTGAATAAGAAAAGTAGGATTTGAACCATCTTTAGAATTTAAACACTTTAATTTCAATGTGAATAAAAATCTAATCGTCTACATGTATGTTATTTTGATAAGATCAAATAACAGGGGTTTAATGTAATAAAAAATAGTTTGTGTTTAATGATTTCATATAACTGAATGAGCACTTGAGAATAGCTAGAAATAAATTACGCTGAATCGACGTAAATATAATGATAATCTGAACGAAAAAAAAATATTAAAGGATTATAAATTATTTTTAAAACAAAACTTTAAGTTACATATAATGAATTCAAATACTATTTCAAAATATATATTATTAATAAGAAAAAACAATTTCATAAACACTTTTGTATCTTTGCAAAGTTTAAAAATATGTTCAATAATTCAACAAAGTGATTTGTTAAAAATATTCACTTTTATCATAAGTAATAATAAAATTTATTTTCTAATTATTAAACATGACACTAACATAAATAAGTTGGACATGATTATTCCAATACTCCAATTTTAAAAAATCAAATTTAATAATTGCGTAAGAGGAAATTAATCGGCAAGATTTATTCATCGTCTTTATGGTTTTATATTCGGAACAGAACAAGAATTTACAAATATTTATAAAAGTGTTATTTAAAAAATCGTTTTAATATTTATTTTTAAATGATTCTCCTATAGTTAACTAATCCATTCAAGACCCAAGGTTCGTTATACATTCAAAATCTGATAACAATGTGGCCCTTCTGACGAGAGGGCGACAATGGAATTTCCGTAAAGATATTATCTATAATCGGTTTCTTTGCTAATGGAATATGTGATTTTTTTATTTAGTATTTTTTTTTTTTAATATTGAATTTTTTCGTTCCGATAAATTTTCCGAATTTAAATGCTAACCTTAGAATAGGGTTACGAAAACTTTAGTTTTAGGCTCTGACGACTTGGAGATTTGATCTTTAGTGTGATTGATTTTCAATTTCAATATGTTATTATTAAATATAAAAAAAAAAAAAAAATCATTTATGTACTGAACATACAGCTAATTTCCAAATTTTCTGTTTTTATATTATCTTTATATGTACTGTACGAAATCAAGTGTCATATTTAATTAACTTATAATTTTCTTATTTTAAAGAAAGGTTGTTCAGAGATCAAATAAAAATATACAAGTCTTTGGATATTTTGATCATTTTTTTTTTTTTTATATTTCTTTCTAGTTTCATTGTTATGATTATTATTATAATTTTTAACCAACGAAAATATAAAATAAAGTAAACGTAGTGAATAAAATATATAGAATCATATTTTAGAAAGGATATTAAACAGTTTAATGAAAATATATATTTCCATATAGACATTTAAAATTAATTTTCGAATTTCATTGTAGTGTTTAATACAAAAATAAATAAATAAATACAATTATCATTTCTAAAGGCTACTATACTATCGTTTCTACTTCTATTTTAACCATGGTAAACAAATTTCGTGCCTTAACAAGATATTTATTTACATTTTTTTAAATTCTTAATTGGATTAATGGTGTTCTCCCTAAACAATTACTTATCTAGTTTCCTGATTTTCTCTTTGTTGTTTTCATATTTTAACAATGCAAAAAAAAAAAATATATATAAAAAATCATTCAAGTAAATATAGAAAAAAAACCACTATAAATATAGGGATGTAAGGAAACTAAAGGGGTCTAAATAATGTGTCTCTTTACAAGACGTCTTAGGTGACAGCGACTACGGGTTGCTGACTGACCTATTCTCCGCAAGATCCTACAGACAGCACACTGGTCGAAGAGCGACTGAGGCACGTGGGGTCCGGCGGGCGTGCGCGATGCAGTGAGGTTCGTGAGGGCTAGATAGGGGACGCAGTGTAGGTTTCCAGGGGTGTGCAGGAGTCGATGAAGGGGAAGTTGCGAACAGGATTGAAAAATGCAAAAATTGCATAAGGAATGCATTTTTTTATCTATAATTATTTGAAATATTTTACTAATTTACTACTAAATACACTGAAATTTGAAGAAACTACGCCAGTTTCAATTGAAGAGCAGGCTTCCTGATTGTTTAGAATTAATCTCGAGTCCATTCTACCTTGAATTCTCCGTTATGAGTATCTTTTTGTGTTCTCCGTAATGAAAATCTCAAACATGATACAATGATTTGAAATGTTGATTGATATAGAAAGTAATGATGGTTGATAATTTGTTTTTTCAAATGCGGTATAAATGTATTGTAAACTAACAAGTATTAACTGGTGTTATTATATATATGTTCCCCATTAGTATTACAATTATTAAATAGTATTTATACGGTTTACATAAAGGTTCGCATCGTCAGAAGACAATTCACGAAATTTTTTATGTTTGTGCGATAAAAATATTTGAATGTTACATTTCATAAAATACTTTTTTTTTTTTTTTTTTTTAATACTTAAATAATTACAATAAAATAATATTTAAAACAACCTACAATATATATTTGTAAGATGAGTAATTTGAGTCTGAGTGACAGCCCTGGTGAGTAGATGAGGTGTTTAAGTTGGTATGATGTTGAATTGACGATTTGTTTTCTGATCTGTATGTGTGCAGTAAAAGAAAGATGTGTTTCTAGTTTAATGCCTAGGTAAGTGAGATGTTTCTTGGTTTGTATTGTCTGTTCGTT
>NW_027115907.1:4454-4952 GCF_000696795.3 Halyomorpha halys
AGTATCTTAGTGTTTTCCCAATTACAACGTGTGGCTTTCTAGTTTCATAGTTATGATTATTATTATAATTTTGAACCAACGAAAATATAAAATTAAGTAAACGTAGTGAATAAAATATATAGAATCATATTTTAGAAAGGATATTAACAGTTTAATGAAAATATATATTACCATATTAAATGCTAACCTAATAGGGTTACGAAAACTTTAGTTTTAGGCTCTGACGACTTGGAGATTTGATCTTTAGTGTGATTGATTTTCAATTTTAAAATGTTATTATGAAATATAAACATTTAAAAAAAAAAGGACTACGCCTACCAACTTATGGACCTGCTAAAAAGACAAAACTCAAAAATATTCAAGAAATACAATACATTGATGTGATTTACAAACGGTTTCACAATTAGAATAGGGTTCCGAAAACTTAGTTTTAGGCTCTGACGACTTGGAGATTTGATCTTTAGTGTGATTGATTTTCAATTTTAATATGTTATTATT
>NW_027115907.1:6252-7162 GCF_000696795.3 Halyomorpha halys
TGTCTCGTAGTTTGTTAGCGATGAGTTGGGCCGCTGTGGCGGCCTGGTCCATGACCTTGTCTGCCTTGTCATCAGCATAAGCAGATATTTGAGCATTGTCAAATTTAGTCCCTACTATGGGCAGTATATATATTAAATAAAACTGGCCCAAAGACCGAACCCTGAGGGACGCCACAAGTGACGGGCTTGGGAGTGGAGATTTTAGTTTTGACCCGGACTGAGAACGAAATATAGGACCCTATAATGTTGACCAGTTGGTCCGGGAATTGGTGAAGCCTGAGTTGTTGGATTAGTGTGGAGTGGGATACAGATTCAAATGCCTGTGTACAGTCTAGAGAAATCATGGCAGGGGCAAGGTTCCTATTTAGGTTGTTTGCTGCATCGCTTTGCAGCTTGGCCACATTGTGGTAGCAGCTCACACCTCGCGAGAACCCGGTTTGTTCCGGGGGGATGACGTCGTGTGTGTCGCAGTGTTTGCGGATGTGTATGAGGACTAGCTTCTCATAAATTTTTGAGATATGATTGAGGAGGCTGATGGGCCGGTAGTCTACCGGATCCGCTCCTCGTTGTCTGGGCTTGAGGAGAGGAACAACTATAGCATGTTTCCACTCGGTTGGGAAATATCTGAGGCGAGAGCAGGAGTTATATATGTTAAGGAGAAACATTTGGGCTTTTCTGAGGAGCTTTTTGAGTAGGATATACGATATGTTGTCTTTTCCTGTAGACTTGTTTCCTTTTTTTTCCTCAGTGTTGCAGTCAGGTCTTTATATGTTGAGAAAATGGTGTTTTGTGAGTTTTCGGTCTGGGGTTGGTGGTGGTATACAGAGACGGTGCGTGCGTTGTCACGTTGTAGCTAGTAGTCAGATAGAACGTCTGCCTGATCTGCGGGAGTGAGGAGCTCATCGCCTCG
>NW_027115907.1:7212-13594 GCF_000696795.3 Halyomorpha halys
TATATAAATTTATTTAAATAATGTGTTGTGGTCTTTTAATTTTTTAGCTATAACTAATAAACTTCAATTATAAAAAATACTGTTATAAAATAAAACAAATACTTCTTTGTTTTTAAGATCAAAAGTCTAAGTAAATATTCATGAAATTCACGAGTATCTAAGTGTTTTCCCAATTACAACGTGTGGCATAATGTAGGTCGCCATCCAGCGACAAAGCAAGCTTTTTGGAGAAGCATGCGTGTCAGACGACACTAGGGGTAATTGATTGGTTCTAAGTTTGGCATCAACTGAATTTCATTCGATGTAGGACGTAGTAAGGAGGGGAGTTTAATCCGCTATCGTTAACCTTATTTTAAAACAACTAATTTGTATTTCAGGAATCCTATTTTTTTTTTGTAAAATATCAGTTTGTGCGTATTATCGTATAACTGATTAAATGCTCATCGAGTTGTATAGTTTATTGAGTGCTTAATAAAAGTATAATGTTAGTCAATTTTTTGATTTCGTATATTTCACTGCTTTATAACGCCAATTGCAAAAGGTTAAGTTCTGGTAAGATCTCACTTTTCAAAATTTTTATTCTGGATGTTAAAACCAAATAGAATAGTTTTATTTAATTAGGGTTTGTTTTTTGCAAAAAGCGCTTTGATAACGAGCAATAATTTTACTCACTATAATTAGAAATTAATGCATATTTCTTATTTTATTTATATTTTAAAATTGAGGTACATTAAAATCAGCATTTCTGCTAAAGAACAATATTATAAAAAATATCAGCTATACTTTCTTTTTTTAAAATTATTAATATTGAGTTACAGGTTACAAACTGAAATATCATTAAAAATTTACAAAAATTTGATCATTAGAACTAAAAACAACTAATATTCCATAAGATACATAATATTAATAAATATTAAAACTAAAACCATTACTGGCTAGAAACTACATCACTGAAATTAAGTTCTTAATGTAAGTTCTCTTATGAGGTTTTTGTGTATAGGGTATTGAGATTAAAAATTTGTGATATTTGACTGAAAATTATTTACATTTAGCTTTGAATTTTAATTCAATTTTTTTTATAACAAAAATAATCTAATAATTATAATTTGCTCCAAGGTCGAGTATCTCTTGTTATGAAATATAAATAATTTATTTGTGATATTCAATGAAAAGTGTTGAGGAATCGGAAGGGTTTTGGATTGTGAGGCATTTGTTGGTTTAGTTCCATGAATATTGAATTCCATAGATAACGGAACTGAAGCTTATACGAAACCCAATAGAAGACACGCAATCACTATCAAGGTAATCACAGACGATAGTTTACGACCCGGCTTAAGGCAGGACGGGACTCTACTAATGAACAAGTTGGTTGTGTTGTCAATTCAATCCGATGAATCACTGTGTTTCGCGTGAGTACGCTACCCTATAGTTAACATAACTAAGCATAGTGCATTTAAATTTTTTTTTTCCGATCCCTCTAAAAGTGAATTAATAAGTGCATTACTGTGAAAAAAGAAAAAGTAATTCGTGTTGGTTATGTTATATATGAGCTATCCATTCTAAAAAGAAGCTATTTTAAGTCCGGAAGTAGTGCATTGAAGTTTACCGTAATCAATTTATAAAATAAGTATAAAAATGCTCTCTCTCTCTCTCTCTCTCTCTCTCTCTCTCTCTCTCTCTCTCTCTCTCTCTCTCTCTCTCAGTATTCTTTCCAAGGAGGTAATAGGGAATAAAATGATAAAACCATCACAGGAACTGGGGTTTCTGGGGGTTCTTTTGAGCGAAAGGTGTAATTTGATGTAATACCAATCACCTAAAGGAAATAAAAAGTAAAAACTGTTCCGGTACAGCTGCATCAATGATATAGCTGGCATGTTTTGGGGCCTTAAATATAGGTACAGAGAAATATTATACAAAGCTTGTACTCATTAATTCACTTTTCTTTTCTGTTTTTAGAGAGATCGGAAAAAAAAATATACAAAGCTGCCTTCTTGCCTATCGCCCTTTATGTTGTACCAACCTGGGGGAAAAATTATCACATATTCAGATCTTAAATTGCGGGAACAGGCATAAAGAAGAGCTCTATTACTTGTGACTAGGGCTTATAGGATTGCGCCAACTTCAAAATCACAAGTAATTATGGGTCAACTGCCAATCAACTATATCTTCGAATACAGATTGCTATCGCCAAGTAAAATATAAAGAAATGCTTACCGGCCAGCGTTCGGTCATGTTGTTTCTTTTGTTCTACGACGAAGACGTTGCTGGCAAAATTGATGACATTGTTTAATCTGAATGGCAGAGGAGGTGGAATAACTGCATAACTTAAGGGCTGTCTAGCGAGTTCCTCCTAGATGCCAAAAAAAAAGGTAATAAACGAATCAGTAGAGACGGATCACAGGAAAAAAAAAAGGAATGACCCTAACTGAAGCTGTGGCGTCGTGGAAGACCTGAAATATATAATTTTTAATTATTCTATGTACACCCGTGCCAGACTGGCTAGTAAGTTCTCATGCTCGATTGGCCGTCTCAGTAACTAGAAGATCTTGTGGTGACTCCCGATATTTTTGGTGCCTTCAACAAGTTTGCAAATATTAATGCAATAGAAGCGATATAACTTGACGTAGTAATAAGAAATAGGACTGTACATAATAATGTATGTAACATATGTTTGTAATTACAGTAGACCCACTTAAATGTAGATAGGAAGTCACTGGAGCTCTGCCTGGTAGGAACAGCTCTCCAGTTGCAGGAAACCCATTATCTTTTTTTGATCGAAATTAGTGCCCCATTGTTATAAATATTAACTAATGGTTCTCTTCGGTACAGAAATATTTGGACCAACGTGATTGCAGGCAAGAAGGGTCTAGAACCTGGTTAAGTCCATTTTTTTAAAAATATTTATTTATTTCTATTTACAACTGTACATTACAATACATTTAGTAAATTTGATCTAAGTTAAATTGGAGTGGTACAGGCGTGTAGAGAAACTACTCATTGGTAGCACTCTAATGACATTTTACATTAGCTGGTCTCGTGGCCATCTTCTTAGTCCATTTAAGTCCTGATAAATGACGGTTTATTAAAATGTTACAAACTTTGAAATGCACCGCTAGTGTAGAGTTGCCCTCAGATACAGTGCGGGAAAATATAAAAGAAAAAAATAAAGAGAGAATATAGAAATAAGAACAGAAAAACTTCACAATAATTCTTTTAGTGATTCCGGCATAACATTAACCATACCATAATTTTTTAATGATCGTTATGTTTAAAAAAACAGTAATAACCAATTATTTTTGAGTGATACGAATATACAAGAAAATGGGCGAATTAGATACAGTTTGGCAACGCACTGATTTCCTGATGTATTATCTCTTCCATCATTGAATGAGCAGCAACCCAGCAGTAATATTACAACATTATCGGATTAGTAAATCAGTATGAAATTTGGAAGGCGAATTATTAAAGATTAATTTAATACTAAAGCTCCTGACTATAGTTAGTGGTCATGAAAAAATTCGGCATTCCTTATCATTTTCATTATCTTTCTTTTTTAATTGAAATTAAAAATGTTATTTACAAATATGAAATAGAAAATCTCACGACAAGCTTACTCCATGAGCCATTGTAGTAAGAGCTAATTATTTTTTTAAACACAATAATTTTCTCTAGAGTAGAAAAGGGAAATAAGTATGTGTAAATTTATAAGAGATCCATTCCTTGGCAGATTCAATGGACTTAGTATTCGAATAAATAACTTGAATGGTAACTCTTCCTGCCATAGTTGGAAATAAAAAGCCTCTCAAACTGCAATTGATCATTTCGTTGATTTATGTTGCCTGTGACGCAATCTCGGACGTTTTCTAGCTCTTAATTGCCTTCCATTTAGAATATATATTTTACTGTCTGTTAATCTTTCGGAAATCCGATTCTGGTTTGGGATTCCTCATATATACAATTATCCTTAACAGTAAGTTTTCTGTAATAGTAAAACTGACATTTCTTTTTAATCATAGGTTCAATTATTTGTAGTAAATTGAAGTATTATTATTGAGTACATGAAATATTTACAATTTTTTTTTATACCCTGAACCACATACGCATATTTGAATGAAAAGAAAACTCAACAAAAACCTTATGTAGAGTCTCAGCACTTGGCTGTTGACAACTATTTGAAGTGTGAAATCGAACTGGACTTGTGTCTAGAATCGGCTACTTACTAAAATCATCTTAATCTTTGCCTACATATTTTCGGAATATAGCACTCGATCCTGAGAAAACTAAACTAAACTCCTTTCAAGGCCGTCTATTCAATTTTTTCGGAATAAATTATTTTTCCAGATTTCAAAATTCACAAAGAACTATATTTAAATAAAGTTTAAATTAGTAATTAATTTTCTTTAAATTAGTAAAACATTGGAAACATTAAAAACAAAATATAGTTGTCCCAAAATACTAAATATTTAATCAATTCTGTTGTTATTTGAATATATCTCATCTCCAATCCGTTATATAGGTGTACATGATAATATAATCAAAAACACTTAAATCTTTCTGTAAAGGACAGCTGAGGTTTCAACGGAGTAATCTGTTGCAGAGAAGCGTCCGCTGAGAAGAGGTTTTTATATGTGTATTTAAAAATGAATATGTATATGCACTTTATTGGAATATATGGGGTTCAATAATAAAATTTTGTGTTATATTTATACACATAATATATTAACAATTCAATAAGTACATTTAAAAAACGAAAATAAGAAGCTTTATATAAATTGGTATAACAAATATTAAATACTTCATGGAAAATTACATAATTCTAGTCCAAAGCGCATTTCCACTTTACTCTTTTAATTATAAATCCTTATGATTTGTAATCTTTAAATCTACGCACATATGTATATCACAACATGAAGTGACTATAAAAAAGTAATTTTAAACATTTTGAGACCTTTCAGAGGGACGAAATTGGTCCTTATTTAAATTATGCCTCTGAGCTTAAAAATTTTTAAATTATTGCTTGAGAGATTGCTTTTAGAGGGATGTGTCAAATCAAATATTAAATAAACTAGCTCTGTCCCGCAGTCAAGTTTGGAATATTCTTGTCTGCTTCATAAATATGATGAATATGCGCATAACCAAGTGTATCAGATTAACCAAGTAAAATCTAAAGTAACTATCATGTATGTTTTTTGAGTCAAGTAAAACAATTTTTTTTTAAACCCAGCATTGTAGCACATCTATAACCTAAACAGCCGAATCAAACATAATGATTTTCAATTAAAAATTCAAATAATTTTTCGGTTTTAGTTTTTCAAATGGTTAATTCCTGTGAAATAATTTCTATATTAGATAGTATTCCTATCCTATTCTAAATTTAAGGGCTCCTTTCCTAATTTCGGGATGAACTATCTGAAAATTCCATCATCTAATAAAATATACAAATATTGATTTTTAAAAATAAAATACATAACCTTTTTTTTTTATATTTCCTTTCTAGTACTTATGTAATCCATTTTATCCAAATTAAGATACTTTGTCATAGATTAATTATTTCATATTGTATTATTATTATACTACAGAGATACCCTCTTCATCTCGACCCATTTGGATCTTTTAAGAGTTTAACCCTTCATTCTCATGAAATCTAGTGGTGTTTGCAGGTGTAATTATTGTCTGATTCAAAATTTGTGATTTGTAAAAGCCAAGGATTTCATATTCAGATAAGATATATTTTATTTAGCCTTTGCTTCGTCCTCTAAGTATAGACGACATGATTTTAACGTGAGACCTGTTATTGCTCACTCCTTTTGCCATAATTTCGCCTTTAGCTCTGACTCATTTATGTAAGGCTAGGATTGTTTTATGCCATATGTATGTTTTCTTCTTTTCTATTTTCCAGGAGTCAATCTACTTCCTCATTACACCAATAGGTATACTACAGTGAGGTTCAGGGCCTTAATATTGCTGTTTCTGATCCCTTTTTTTCCAAGTTCATCGGCTATCCCATTCCCTTCGATTCCTTTGTGTCCTGGTGTCCACATTAATGTACGCTTGTAGAAGCTACTACTTTAGGATATCGAGGCAATACTATCGGAATTACCATGGAAGGATGTCATGTGACCCATATACCTATAAAAGGTTTTCAATAAACGGTAGTTGCTGCGTTCCTATGAGTTAAATTGTGACGATACATAGCCTAAAGAATTTTTCAAAATCGTTCTATTAAGCACTAATGAATTGTTTCAAACCAAACTGGTAACTCTTGAGATAACCGCGTTCAAACAAATAAATTTTTCAGCTTTATATGATAGTATAAACATTAAGTAAACATTATTTTAGATTTTCATTTTATAAAAATAAAATAATTATGGACTTACTGGAA
>NW_027115907.1:13734-17742 GCF_000696795.3 Halyomorpha halys
TCTGTTACTATTACCCTTTTCATTTACTATTTATAACCTTTAATTTTTCTTATTATATCTTACGTTTTTACATTTTATACCCTTGTTATTTTACACTTATGTTTTTTCTTTTTTTTAACTATAGTGTTTGTATCTTTTTTAGTCCTGACGAAGCCCTGCAACGTGAGGCGAAACGTTGGCTTAATAAAATAGTATAATTCTACTATTTGAGTTTTTTTTCTTACCACACCCAGACCATATTCCATTCATCTAAAATAATTATGCTTTTCCCAAAAATAAAAAAATCACGAAAATGAAAATAAATTACCTTATCTTATTTCTAGGTAATTTAGCTAATTTTTATATTTACCCACAATTAGTCTAATTTCCGGTAGAACATGAAACTAAGGTTTAATAACAAGGAATGATTGATTGAGAAACTAATTAAAGTCTGTTACCAACGCTTCTCAGCTTCATGATTTAAACTTGATTAAATCTTGTTGGAAGTTTTTCCAAACCATCAATTTAGAAACGCATCCTTTTCAATGAACTTATAATTAAATAACCACACTACACTAGGCTATATTATAATTTCATATCGTTCATTTATAAATGATTTATTTTAATCAGAACAAGTGGCATTTCAATATTTTTCAAAGTTTCATCTAATATAATTGGTATGGATCAATCAATCCACCTATCTTAAATAAAATCTGCATACCAATCCATTTTATATAATCTTTTTTTTTTTTTTTCACAATCGCTTATTAATTTGAAATAGAAAATACTATAATGTTATTTTTTTTTTTACAAAAATAATATTCTACACAAGACTAATTATTAAATTAAAACCATGACTATAACAACAATTAAAACAATTAGTTAAGCTATGCTCCACACTTTTAAGATAATAGCGTTTTTTGTTAGGGGATGCTGGTGCAATACAGATTTTGGCGAATAGTATTAGATTGACGAGAAGTGAATACATTTATATTTGGAGTTTGTGTTTGATTGGCGAGAGACTAATACATTTTTATTCGAATATTTGAAATATTATTTCAATAGAATAAAAAAAAAAAAATAGTCTAATATAAAGGGACGTAACGGCCGAGCAGGTTGGTGCAGGTCCAAGTGCGCCCTGTTCTGAACGTTGTGAGTTTGATCCCACCTGGGGCAGTTAACATTCATTATTTTGGCGGTCCTGAAGAATGGATTTAGACACTCCCACCTTGGTTAGTACGTGGCGGCTAATCAGGTAGCGCCAGGGGTTGGCAAAAATGACCATCAGGCACACTTGCCGGACTTGTTTTCCCCGCCAAATACCAGTACCAGCAGTCCAATACAATATTATTCCAATAAATATTTAATCGAATAACAATTAGACTTTTTATCTTAATTCGCTTATTTTTACCTGTTTCGACCTTTAATGTATGAGGGTCCCATTACACATTTTCAGACGAGTAGAAAATGAAAATGCTATCGATTTTCAATTCGTGTATCGATCTGTAATAACTGTTTTGATATCTAACATATAAGAGTCCTATTATATGTTTCTGAAGACGCATAAAACGAAAATGCTATCGATTATAAGATCCCGTGCTGGCTTATCGATTTATTTTAACTTCTCATTTCTAACATATTAGGGACCATTCATATGTTTTGGAATATGCAGATTATGAAAATTCTATTAATTTTAAATCGAGTATCGATTTATCTTAACTTTTCTTATTTCTAACCTTAGAAAGACTTTTATGTTTAGGAGCTGTAGAACATGAAAGTTCTATTGATTTTAGAATCGCAAGCTTGTGTTTCGATTTACTAACGTTTCTGATTTCAAAAGTATTTGGGTCCCTTTGTGAGTTCTAGTAGATGCAGAAGATTTTGAGATTGCGTATCGATTTATTTTGACTTTTCTGATTTCAAACATATTATATTCTGCAAATTCCAACACATAAATAGACTCTAACATTTTAGAAAACGGAAAAGTAAAAAGAAGGAAAAAAAACACGATATGCGATCTTAAAATCGATAGCATTTACGTTTCCGACCTCTAAGAAATCATAGAAAAAGACCCTAATTTGTCTATACGAGATCATAAAATATACACAGGTACTGCAATTTGTCTGTAAGACAAAAAATATTGTCTTAATGAAATTATACGAAAACAATTGTATTCGGAAGGTTAATCATATATTTTTTTTTTAATAAAAGACAATTCATGTGAAAAACTGACGAATACAGAAGTATGCGAATAGTTAATAGAATTTATTTGCTCGAATAATTGATTATTTATGTACAAAATTTGCGAATACAGATGTGTTCGGAAGGTTAATCACTTAATTGATTATTTGAGAAAAAAAACTCTGGAATACAAATGTATTCATCTTTCGTCGATTGAATAATATTCGCCCAGCTCCGGTGCAATATAACACGTTCAATGTGATAATGATTAAATCAAGTACACTGGTAATCACATGTTAATTTATCACCTTTGATGATTCTGTGTTTGCTCATTTCCCACTGATCCTTGACATTGGCTAATTATTATGTAGAGAAATTAAATGATTTATTCCGCAAACTTTTTTAATTCTCTTTTTTATTACAATATGGTATTTAGTGATTTAAGATAATTTCAACATCCTTAGCTGGATAAAGATGTTCGTTATTTTTTTTATTAGATTTACTTAATGAGATAATTACGTCCGATTATTTTATATGTTATTTAAGTATTACAAAAAAATATCACTATTATAAAAAAAAATATCATTATTTAAAAAAAAATCATTATAATGATATTTAAACAAAACGATATCATTATATATCTGATTGAACTGCAAATGTACTAAAGCAAATTTTAAAAAAATATCCGTAAACCAATAGATAGCACATGTAATAACTCTGAGTACTGGAAAATAACCAAAATTATTAAGAATTACCACAGTTACTTTAATATTCAAAAATATATACAGAACAAGGAAATTTAAAAACAAGCGAAATAAAAATAAAAATTTATACCGATACAAATACTGATATATGCTTAGAACGAAGCGACTGCATAAAATATTTGAAACTAAATCGATCCTAACCTAAAATGAGGTCGGCATTCACACGAAATAACAAATATAGTTGGAATACTAATTTCAATATTTTTAAGATTGAGAAATACTTTAAATAAAAGAATAATAAGAATCGTTTGATTCGCGTTGGCTCAATCTGTGTTCAAGTACGGTCTGGAGCAGTAAAAATAATATTAAATTTGGGGATCGAATTAAAAAAAAAAAAAGTATAATTCGTATACTGCTAAATAAAGGGTAAAAGAATCGTCTTAACCACTTTTCCAGAAACTACAAATTTTGAATTTAATTGGTCATTTATCAAAAGAACAATAAAAAAAAAAGTTAAAGAATAATAGATTATAAAAAAATTCCAACCTCAAAAAGTTCTAAATATAATCTCCAAAATATAAAAACAAATACTGCTTTAATGCAAAGAAATTACAATTATATTATATTGAAATCCTACAATATGATATAAAAACGAAAATATATAAACTTTGCTTCAGAAAAACATGTCAGACAATACCTTTTAAACAAAATTAATCTAATTAACATATTAAATATGTCTATATGTTAATAATGTATGTCTATAATCTATCAATTAAACATTTGTTACATTATATTTATAATCTATCAAATTTTAAATGTATCAAACTTAAAATTTATGAAATCTCGTAGTCTTAATCAAAGAGCATAAAAGAGGGACCAAATCTGTTCTCTAGCTCGATTTTTACAGATTAGATGGTAGTAATTTCATATAAAAAGAACCCTTAATGTAATTCTAGAAGTTTAACGTCAGAGGCCTCTCACCGAAGCAGACTGAAATAGAATTACTACTACAGCAAATGGCACTCACGGACACGATGCTCACCTCCACGTCGCCACGGATCTACTTCCGGGGATATGTGATGTATCGAGAAGTCTGTCTCCCCGGAGCGCGAGATGGAGTGATGATACTGGTCAGGAGGGACAT
>NW_027115907.1:19247-19738 GCF_000696795.3 Halyomorpha halys
GCCAGTGGTCGCCATCAAACATCAGCATGCAATGGTAGCAGCCTATGCAGACGATATAGGAGTTTACGCCTCCAGCATGAGAGCTGAACTGGCCCGCCGCCACGCACAAGCCGCCTCTGCCACCATCATAGCTGCTCTCAAGAAGGATGGCATCAGAGTTAATCCAGCTAAGACGGATGTCATCGTGATGTCATTTAAGAAGGCAAGAAGAGCAGACTACCCCAGCGGTTCGTCGTGGATGGCGAGGGTTGGAATATCTCCAACAACATCCTCTACCTCGGCGTAACTCTTGACTGGCACCTCACCCTCTCCAGCCACGCCAAGGGGAGACTCAAGCTGGCCCGGCAGAAATCGCGCCTAAAGCTACAAATATATAAGGCCATCATTCGTCCAACGCTGCTCCATGGTGCACCACTAATGAGACACCTCTACAAGACGACACACCAACCTACAGGGTTTCCAGAACTCCCTCCTGAGGCGAATAGTACGAG
>NW_027115907.1:21643-26355 GCF_000696795.3 Halyomorpha halys
CCAGGCCTTTGAGAGCGTATCCCACCCGCTACTACTTCGCCGGCTGGAGGAGTTCAGGTTTCCCACCTCACTCCCTCACTCCCAACCGTGCCAGAATTCATAGGCCGTAGGCACATCAAGTTCTTTGATGGGCTGAAAGCCTGTGCCAATCCTCTGTTCAGAGAAATCACCCCTCCACCAAGACCTGGGAGGTGGCAGAGCACTGTTCCCTTGGTCGATGTTCTCGCCTTGGGATGGACTTCTGGCTCTACAGCCTGAGATCATCACTTCATCAACGCCAGCCGGAATAGCCCCTCCCTATTCCTAGTACGCTCACGGCAGACACATGCCATCATCGATGACACCGCCTTCAGCGGACCCGGCAGCTTATCTTATAATGCCACAATGGCAATCCAAGATCTTACTTACCTGTATATATATACACTTATTTCTTTGTATATATTTAATTTATTGTTTTAATTTTTCTAGGAGGTCAGAAAAAAAAAAAATTCTAGAAGTAAGTCTTATCATATAATATTCTAATAAATTGTTAAGTTTTAATGTAAATAAAAAAAAAAAAATATAGTGTGATACTGTATTAAGTTACTAATTTCTTCTTCTTTTTTATCCTCTTTATGTGCCTTTCAGCATGGAGGAGTCTTTAACTACGTGGTCCGCACTCATTGGCAAGCATTTTCATCTGAGCCAGTGGTTTTCCTCTTTCCTGACCTATTCATTGGATATACTTTATATAGCTCCTTCTAGGTTTTCCTCGTTGTCTTTTACCAGTCAGTTTTGCTTTCATACATTTTCTTTGCACTCTGCCTTCACTTCACTTTCACACTTTCTTCACTTGCCACATTCTGTTGTACTATTTTTCTTATGTATTGGCACTATGATATAATCCGAGACCTTCGGAATAACTTTACTGTCCCATATGTTTTGAAAAAGTGCTTGTAGAGATTTTGTTATTTCATAAATATAAATTCTTATATAAATTCTGGAAAAATTCCATCTCTGCCTGGAGCTTTACCGAGCTTCAAACCATCCAGGCACTTTCTATGTCTTCCTCTCATGTCACCTCTTATCCGTCTCCTTCCTCCTGAACGTTCGCTAACTCTTCTTCAGGGGATCGTATGGGGACAGAGAACTGCGAAGGATATTGTTTTCATCATACCTCCAAGATCTTTTCTGGGTCTGAGATCATATGTCCGCTTTCATCTGTTATGTTTCTGGTCTCTTTAGAAGTTTTAATCTTAAGTCTTTTTACTTTTTTCCAAAAGATCATTATAGTCTCTCTGTAATCCCTGTCTAGGTATTTTCTGAATTCATCCCACAACTTCTTCTTGGCCTTTCTTAATAATACATTTAGCATCATTTCCCCACTTAACATACTCTTCCTATTTATATAGTGTCCGATTCAGCAAGTAAGCCTTCCATGCTTCTTTCTTTCTGTGAACCAATTCTTGGACTTCTTCGTTCCACTATTTGGCGCGCTTGAGTCTAGTGTTTATTTTCTTCACTCCTAATAGCTGAATTAAGGATACTATCTTTCATGTACCTCCAGATTTCTTCCACAAATCCATTTTGATCTAATGTTTTTAATTTCTCTTCCAGACTTATTATTTTAAGTTATGAATTTAATTTATTTAAATATGTCATATTTTATTTCTTTATCAGATTTTTAAAATGTAAAAATATTAAACTTTTTAACATGATCTAACCAGAAGGTATGCCATGTCAGAAGTGTTAGAACTCATTCTAAACCTTTTTTAATATCATTCCGGATATAGTATATTTTATGTTGATTTTGTCCAAGTTTTATAAATTAGCTCAGGGCCGAAATTTCACACTATAAGAAATTAAAAATATTTATCAGTTTGAACGCTCATTGCGTGATTATTGATGAATTAGTAATTAATTTAGTTTACATTAAAAATTAATTTGATATCTAAGCATATAAATCTAATCCTTACATAATATTTTAATATATTCAGTCTATAATGACTCTATTGTTTCATTAAAGTCCTACGTTCCAAATCAAATTATAACTTCATTAATAATAATTATAGATTCACATAAACCAGAGCAAATTAAAATGTTCTAATCCCAACACTTTTCATATCTCTCTCCCTTACTCTTTCAATAAAAAATTATACTGGATTCGGAACTCCTAGAGGTCCACTAAAGTTAAGAAAGTATGAATGACTTAGAAGACAAAGGGAGAATGACTTATTTTCTTATCCAAGCAGTGCAATGTGATAGTTTAAGCACTTCTTTTCGGATCTTTTTTTATCCCCCACCCTTGCCATTTCTGGCATACGGGGTGCGGCAGTAGTGGGGTAGTGCACTGGGGTTTGCTCATGCCACTGCTTCCAAAAATCAAAAGTTTTTTATTTTACAAAATTATTATTATACAATAGTAATGTAAGGGGAGGGGGTCCATTTTAATTATTATAGGGAACAATTTTAACTATGATGCAACCCAGCTCGTTGAACAGCTTACTGATGGGTCTTCATCTTGTCCACTGCACCCGCCCAGTTCCCTACTGCGGGAAGTCCGACTTGACGAGGGCGGAAACCCTGTCTTTCTCGACAGCCTGGCTCGTTCTCCTTCCATGGCGGAGCAATCTACTACTACGTGTTCTACTGTTTCAGGTACTCTGCACGTGGTGCACTGTGGGTCGTTGTTCTTTCCAAAGCTACCCAGCTTTCCCCGGAATCCCCCGTGTCCTGTTAGGATCTAGAAAGTACGGTGGTGAAGAATTTTCTCAGAGTAGCGTACTTCTGGCTTGCTAGCTACCGTCTATTCCACTCCTCTATTGAATCGTCCTGCAGCATTTTCTTCCATAAATTTGGAGTCTCGCCGATCCTCTCTCGGAGTTCCTCCGGTAGCGCTTCCAAGCCCTGCCTCTTTTCTTCATATTTAAGGACATCCTCCAGGTGCATCGCTCCGGCCAGCACTTGCACCGCCTCATGAGAAACCCAAGATCACACCTTTATATATGGTCATCGTTGAGTACCTGAGGCCCCAAAATGCACCCCCTATCCTACTCAATCCATTGAGTGACAGGGTCACCCTGTCCTTTAGATAAACCAGGTGAGAAGTGGCATCAAATCTTCTTCTTATCCTCACACCAAGATATGTCACCTCCTCACCAGGTCTAACCCTCTCTCCTTGGATATTTAGTGCAATAGGATGGGCCCTGTCCGTGGATCCTCTTATAAGAGTGGCCTGAGTCCTTTCAGATAGTGCCCAGTAGTCGTTCCAGGTCAATCTCCATCCTTGATACTGCCCCTCTCCTATGGTGGCCCTCAGGGATTGTCACTTTTCCCTACCATTTTTGCCATCTAAATTAATCTATTATCTAATATTATCTTACCTACCAGTAGCCACGAAAAAACTTCAAAACGACATGAATCGAATTAGTCACTGGGCCGTGTAAAACAAATTGATGCTAAACACAAAGAAGATAAAGAAAATTTTAATAGGTATAATTTAATTTCATCTGTTATGTTTCTGATCTCTTTAGAAGTTTTTATCTTAAGTGTTTTTACTTTTTTTCCAAAAGATTATTATAGTTTATCTATAATCCCTGTCAAGGCATTTTCCAAATTCCTCCCACAACTTCTTCTTGGCCTTTCTTAATAATACATTTAGCATCATTTCTCATAAGCTATAAAATTTCCCGGGTAAACTATGACCTCATACCACCATTTGATGGTAATCCTAATGAACTGTTTTTTTTTGTGAAATGGTCGAAAGTGCCTATACTACAGCTTGTGCTAATAATATCAAGTATTACTTGAAATGTTACTCATGTTAGAACATTACTAAAACTTTTGAGAGATAACTTTGCTGAGGCAAGGTAATTCAATATATTAAACGACGAAATTTTTCAGACAAAAAAAAATCTCAAAGAAACCCCCATTGAGTTTATTAATAGCATTCAAGAATTGAGAAACTTTGTATATATTAGACTAAAATTAGATGGATTAAGTCAATAAATTGTTTAATTTAAACTGAAATGATAAACAGAACGGATAAGGAAATTATTTACCATATTTATAAATGATTACCCCCTACTCTTAGTAATAACATTATGATTTTTGATCCCAAAACAATAGATGCAGTTAGAAGCATAATATACAATAAGTGCTCCTTTGTAATTCCACACCTCAATAACATGAAGAATAACAATCAACATCCTTTTGAAAATTCTCACTCTAATAACTCGAATCATCATCAAAATCATTATCATCATAGTAGTTCCTCTTATCATAACTTCCAACCTAAAATTTATTATCATAATCAACAATACCAAAACACCAATTAACAGTACCACAAACCAGGATCATTCCAATTTAGACCACAAAACTCCCAACATCCTAATCATCCAAATCATCCCTTTAACAGATCCCAAAATCACAATGTCCAACACTTTAAAACTGATCAAACTCACAAAATACAGTTTCCATGCGAATTGTTAGTATTCCAAAAAGACCAAAACCTCCAAATTTTGTATCCCCCTATGAGCTAAACCATTATGAACAACAATTAACACCTAATAATAAACTGGAAGATTATTGATTGACCGTGTGTAAAGATGAAAGGAATATGGTCTGGGTGCGGTCAAAAAAACTCAAATAGTAGAATTATACTATTTTATTGAGCCAACGTTTCGCCCCACGTTGCAGGGCTAAAAAAGATACAAACACATAGTTACAAAAGG
>NW_027115907.1:27050-29639 GCF_000696795.3 Halyomorpha halys
GCAAGAATGGAAGGATTGTCGAAATTAAAAGTATGGTTCAGGTTAATTAATCAGTAATTATAACTAATAATAAACCTGTTGCCAACAATCAATCTAATTACAGACTAGGAAATTTAGAAAACAATATGAAAAACGTTGTAGATCGATTCGATAATTTTTTGGAAATTGGCTACAACAAAAAAATATCTGGACCGAAAAAGGATGAGATGACCGAAGAATTTAGAAGGATTAACCGTATAATTGGCATGAATTATTAATACAATAGTTATCATTTTATTTGAATTTTAAATGATACAGAATTGAGATCTGGTGGATTTTGGTCTTAAATTATTTTACAAATACTCAATAAACTCTGTTGAATATTATTATTAAAATTTTTTAAAAAAAATTTAGACGAACGAAAAATTAGTTAAAAGAAATAAATGAATAAGTGCGTTAAAACACGAATAATCAGGTTAAAAACGCTAAAAAAATATATATTTTAATAAAAAGAAAAAACATTATAAGAAATAATGTTACTTACTCCAATTACCAACCTCCAAACATAAAATACTAGACCTACTTCATTTTTTAATACAAAAATGAACTTAACATTATACGTTATACATTAACGTATAATTTATTATATACACAATATAGGTGATATAGTCAATTAGAACAGCTGCGAGAAAATGTGGATTATGTAGATTGGATTTAATGTTTTAATTTCACCAGTTAATTTTGGTTTATATAAAGTGTATAGCTTATTATTATTGGTTAGAGCTCATGTTTTATAAGTTATATATTTAGTTTATGTTCTTTTTAGCATCCTCAAATAAAGTGTATTTAATGAGTGGAACTAAAGTGCCTTTTTTATTTCAGAATAAATATACAGGGTATTTCAAGATTAAGTATTAACTAAGGACCTCAAAACAAAAAAAACTCCTCTGAAGGTATGTCTGCAAACGCTTTGTTAAGAGATATTCACACCTAAAGATTTTCATTGATATGAATTATTTACGTCATATGAAATAAATAAAACTTATTTATTTGTTTTAACTACTTTATTAATTAAACGTAAAGATTCCTTTCAAAGGTTGTTCAAAGTGATTTCCTTGAGCATTAAATCCTTGAGCATTGGTCGGCATTTTTCTTCAACTACAGTAGTGACAGAACGGCAATGGATATGTGTTATTGTTTTACAAGATTCAATTATCTTTCTTCTTAAGGAATAAAGATCATTGACCGGCCTTGCATAGACTTTTTGTTCTATGTCACCCCAAACAAAAAAGACCAGTGGTCATGTCTGGAGAGCGTGCAAGACAAGCCACTGGTGTCGAAACATGGAACTAAAGATAGACTTGTTTAGTAAGTTCCTATTCGGAAATCGCCTGGCATATTCACAACGGGCAGCATTACTATTGCAAATACCACATCGGCATATTCACCATTAGTATAAATTGAAGGCATAATGATGAGTACTCTGCGAAAGGCTCTTACAAACTGATAAATGTTATTGACAGTTCCCAATGCTAATTCCAAATAGTATTAATCCTTATGTTGCCTGTAGCTTTTATACAGTTAGGGATAAAAGGCCATATTAGTATTCCATCTAATCCTTTCCTAAACAAAGCGTTTGCGGACATACCTTAACTTTGAACTTAATATTGAATTTAATACTAATCTAAATGTTTACATTTTATTAATAAATTAGTTAGAACCAATAAATAGGTTTTATTTATTTTATATTACATAATTAATTTATAACAATGAAAATCTTTAGGTATGAATATCTTCAAAGCGTTTGCAAACATACCTTCAGAGGAATTTTGTTTTCTTGTTTTGAAGCCCTTAGTTCATATTTTCAGTTTGATCACTTAACCCTGAAACACCCTGTAGAAACCAAAGGTAATTGGCGACTCCGAGAAGAAAAAGAAAAATCCGGAATAATGATAATTTTGAATAATGGATAATTAACCAGAATAATTTTGTCGTGTAGAAGCTATATTTTCACGCTCTAACATCACCAGTAGCACAACTATATATGAAATAGTATTACCTCTACTAAAATTAGATGTTCCAAAACAAGTAACAAATTTAGTGAAAATCCTAGTTTCTCCTCGTTGGAAGATATTAATAAAAAGGATAATTAATACATATGTGGAATCGGAATGTAAACGAATTCAGCGGTTGCGAGAAGGTGATGAAAAACCATCACATTTCTTACGTACTACGAAACATCTAGCTGGAGAGGGATTCTCTTTTTGATACCTTGAGGACCTTTAGGATGAAATCGTTGCCTGAAATACATAAGTGATTTTATTAGCTACAAGGCACACATGTATAGATATGCTTGCAGAAGTCGCCAATAAAATCCATGAAGTGATGATATGATCCATCCAGGAACATCACCCGGTCCCGCGACATCCATTACGCAATGATTCAACACCTTTCACAAAACTGTTTAAACTGGCTACTCGAATTCTTTAATCATGTGTGGAAAACTGGTGAATTTCCTAATGCCTGGCGACAATCAGTAGTAGTTCCAATCCTAAAAGTAGGCAAAGACAAGCGCCAAACAAACAGTTAACGCCCCATATTTTTAACAAG
>NW_027115907.1:30874-31541 GCF_000696795.3 Halyomorpha halys
AACCCTAGCCAAACTCGACACCGTTCAGAACACCGGAATCAGCATTGTCACAGGTGCCTTTAGGGCCAGTCCAATTTTAAGTTTCTGTGCTGAATCTGGAATATTACCCCTACTATTTAGACGACAACTATTAGCTACAAATTATTTTTCCCGGCTATACCTGCAACCCTCGCATCCAACTTATAAGTACTTTTCAATCCTAAATTCTCTAGACAGTTCCAGCAGAAGATAAATACAACACTACCCCTCGCTGAACGATTATCATCCACTGTCACATAATTAAAAGCAATAGCCACTAACATACCACAAAATAACACGCCCCCCTGGACCTACCAACGTCCAAATGTAAATCTCCAACTATCTAAATACCGCAAACAAAATACAACAATGTCAAAATATCAAGAAAACTTCCGAGAACTGCTACAAACTCTACCAGAACATACCGCTATATATACAGATGGCTCGAAGTCAGATAACGCAACAGGATCGGGCTTTGTGACACTAAACACAACCCATAAGAGAAAACTGCATCATCTCTCTAATATATATGGTACACCGCAGAACTAAGTGCCATAGTATCCGCCCTTTACTTTTGTATGACAAATATACCAAATGGCAATATAGTAATAATATCGGACTCCATTAGCGCTCTTCAAGGACTAGATAT
>NW_027115907.1:33030-54789 GCF_000696795.3 Halyomorpha halys
GTCTGCGCAAACAGATTCATTTTTGGTAGCATAGGGTGATCGTAAAGAGAAAAATACGATTTAGGATTAAAGCCGCGAGATTTTTAATTGTTAGGCTCGAGGAATTGGCAGCTTACCCCTACTTCTCTAGACGTTGATGCTACGAGAGCCGCAATGTTTGTCTGCTCGATCTATGTATTTCCACGCATTTTGAATTTTTTTATTTTTTCACTAATACTAAAGTGGAATTCCAAAATGAGAATAGGACATTTTTAAAATTAAAATAATTTTAATTTTAATAATAAGGTTCTTAACTTTTTTTCTTTAGGTAAATTTTGATTTCCTTGTCAAAATATTTCATTGCTAAATTTATCATAATTTACCATTGAAATCACTATATTGTTTTTGTTTATTTTTCTCATATTTAGAGAAATAAAAAAAAAAGAAAATTAGAAATAAGTATTGTATTGGATAATATTTATGAGAAGAAGATAGTTGGAGGTGAGGTCGGAGAATAACACAAATAAGTTAAAAAGCTTATTTACTAGTGCCAAATTTATAGCCTTCATCAGGGCTAAGAAAAAAAAAACAAGATAACAACCAGTGAATAAAGGATATATAGAATGATTAAAGTAAATAGATAAAAATAATGTAATGAAAGAAGTGGGAAATAAAATGTATATATAGGTAATTAAATATGTGAGTAAAATAACATAATTAATAAAATAAAATGTAAAGTTATATAATGCAAAGAAACTTTGAAATATGAATAATTTAATTTAATAATAATAATTTAAAAATGGAAAGAAAATATACCTAAATAGTGTAATATGTAAGTAAAAAAAAAGAAGTGTAGAGTAACAAAATACAAAGTTAGTAAGATAAAGAAGTAATTGGTAAATAATAATAATAATACTTTATGTTACCGAATTTATTTTTTAATAATCCAACCTTTATTCTATAATATATTATGTTGTCGTACCTGACAAGGTACGCTTTTCATAGATAAACATACTTCATCTTTCGGTATTAGACATTTGGGCAAGTTACTTATTTTTTCATTTTCCGCAGTCAAAATATCAACGATACGATTCACAAGGAAAACATTAGGTTTGTCCACTGATACAAATAGCTTTTATGTATATTCCTCACAAGCTTACTATATTAAAATACAACAAATAAAAACAAAAAATAAATACGTAGAAAATTTAAATAATAATTATTGTTTATTTTTCCTATTGCCACATTGATTATTTTGTAGCTAGATTGCATTTTGAAAAATCAGAGATCATTTCGTTGATCTGAAACTCGTTGCTTAGGTGAATAAAAGTTGGATTGCAAAATGTATTCTGTGGTTTGAATATTCAGGTTAGATTTATATGTACAGGGTTTCCTGTAAGTGCTTACCAATATAACAGAAAACGACTCGGAAGTGAAATTCTAATAGACAAATAATGGCTGTTATCACGAGATAAGTGTTTCATTGTTGCGTCCTTTTCTTTTCATTATTTCTCCAAGTAGAACAAACAAGTAACTTAGTTTGAAAAATATTTGTACTTCTAAAATTTATTCTGAAACGTTAATAATTATAATAAATTTAAATAATTATTTATTTATTGTTCTATAACTTATTTTTTGAAAGTACGAATCAGACAATAGTTGTGGATAATTATAAAAAAATATATAACATCCAATAAAAAATATTAAAAAAGTAAAAGCAAACAATAGGCTAAAATCTCATGATTAAGGAAATATTAATAGTAATTATTAATACTAATTAGATAGTTTAGAGTGCTACCAATGGGTAGTTTCTCTACACGCCTGTAACACTCCAATTTAACTTAGTACATAATTACTACTAAATGTATTAAATAAATTATTTAGAAAAAAAAAATAGATAGTACCTAAGAGAAAAAAAATTATTTTCAATATTACTGTAGAAATAAATAATAGCAGAATACTAATACAAATTTACTATTACTATTCTCAAAGTTAGGTATTGCTATGAGAAAGTTAGTTTTAGCAGCCTTGAGTTGCCGTATCGTTCCAGCCGGTCCCACCTCAAACGGCTTCCTTCCATTTGTAAACAAAAACGTATTTTTCTCTTTACGATCGCTGTATAAATGCCATAATTTCACGGAATGTCTCATCGGTTTCAGTGAACGGTCCTACAAGTGCCTTAAAGGCCACATTTTAAAAAATTTATCGTTAACTCATATTTTTGTATCTTATTTTCTTTATTATTAGATTTGTGCTTTTTTAACATAATTTCAGTAACTTCTATTTTTGAAAAATACAAACTGCACTTTACAGATCCGAAATCGGACCATCCGTTCAGGAGTAAATAGAAAAGTAAATTTTGGTGCGTCCTATGAAGCGGTACATTTAGCCTTAAAGGCAAAAGTCGATCAGTTGGCTGAGCAGATAACCGCACAGGTTCAGTTAATATCCATGGAGGCCGTTATAATAGCATCTACTGGACAAAAGAGCTCATCTAAACAAGAGAACTGTGTCTGTTAAATTCATCATTAAAAACGTGCATCCTGTACCTTGGATACATAGATTAAGCAAACTCTAGGATGTCCGAACCTAAGGATAAATTGGTGTTATACGGTTCCGCTGATGCTCATTGCCGCCTGTTCACGAAAGACAGGAATGCCGGGCAATATTTTTACTAATTGACACCGGAGTAGCATATCGGAAGAATATATCTTAAACGCCGCTTGCCCTCGGGTAAAAGAAGGAACCACATGTATCTTACACATTTATAGTGTACTTAATTATTATTTCTTTGACCACGGGAGGGTACGAAGAAAAAAAATTATACGCGACCCGGCACAAAAATTAGAACATATGGAGAAGTGAGATTCCAGCTGGATTTCGTTCTTTGGCGATCTTTTAAATAGACGTTTATCAGAGCTGACGTGCCTAAATCGATTATCGGCGCTGATTTCATGTTCCAATTCGATTTGAAGAGGCAGCGGCTAATTGACAATACTACAGTACTATTATTGAATGGCAAACTTAGTAGTAGTCATATCTGCAGTGCCTGATGGAGAAATTTCGTGGATTTATTGAGAGAATTTCCCGATATCACCTGACCATCTTCAAGAGAGCAACCCGTAAAGCATTCAACTGAGCATTACATCGGGATCACAGAGATTCCAGTGAATGCAAAAGTACGAAGGGTTACTCCCGAAAAATACACAGCCGTTAAGGTTGAATTTCGCAGGGTGGTAGAACAAGATATTTGTCGATCTTCGAAAAGCTAATTGTAAGCGCTCTGCATGGTGATTAAGGATGGGTCTGTCAGGCCTTGCGGTGACTAAAGGCAGCTGAACGCTCATACCATCCCCAACCGCCACGGTGTTCTCAACATAATAGATTTTCGAAACAACCTCTAAGCAAAGATATTTTTTCTCTCTAGATATTGCGAGGGCCTATTATCAAATTGCCGAAAGAGAACAGAATATGCCTAAAACGGCTATATTTACTCCGTTCGGCTTATTTGAATTTACGAGAATGAGTTTCGAATTGCGCAATGCCACTTAAACATTTCAACAATTAATATATGGGATATTGAGTGACATGGAATACTGTTTTGTTATATTGATGATGTCTTCGTCTTGTCCAGAAGAACACATCTTACATTTACGGGAAGTTTTTTTATCATTTTTATCGACTGACAGAAATTAACATTTTAGGTTAACTTATCACACCTAGTAGTATCAGGCCTCAAGAAAGCATAATCCAAGCCATAGTGCATTATCCTACGCCAAAAGATGTGAAATCACCCAGGAATGTTTTGGGAATGGTAAATTTTTATAGGTCATGTACTCCCAAGGCCACTAGCCAAGCTCCACTAAATAAACATTTGTATGGAACCAAAAAAAAAAAAAAAATCGGTGTATAATCGAGTGGAATGAGGAGAGCAATAGGGCTTTTGAAAGTTGCTAGAATATGATCTTGGCTCATCCAAAACACCAAGCTAAATTATCCCTCGTCTGCGACGCTTCAAACAATTGTATGAGAGCTGTGTTCCAGGAAAAGGGCAGTCGTCACTGAATTCCTTTGGGTTTTTATTCGAAATCTATATCCCAAAGCCCGGGGAATTATTCGTGAACTTTTGGTGGTATATTCAGCAGTTCGCCACTTTCGAGCAGACAACGAAGATCACTATAATAACTGATCACTAAGCCACTAATATATACCATGTTACAAGGCCAATACGTATTAGATGGCTTAATTATACCAACCAGTTTTCAACTTATATATGCCCCGTCAAAGGAGACCAAAATGAAGTCGCTGACGCATTACACGGGTGGATGCTTTAAATTTAGGATATGATTTGGAGGGGCTCTCCAAATTACAAGCCGGAGATCCTGAATTGGAGACGCTTAAACAACAAAGTAATTTGCAAGGCCTTACATTTTCAAGATATTGATAACCTGTAAAACCAATACGCCAGAGGCTCTCTTATACATCCTTCAAGGTATGCGACAGGAAATTTTTAATGCCGTGCATCAACCTAACTAGAAAGTATTTCTGGACGTCAATGAATAAGGATGTAATCGCTGGATCCATATCTATTAATTTTTATAAGTATTGATCATTAATCTTGATATTAAATGGTTTATTATTATTTTATTTTGGTTTAATTTTTTATTAAATAATTGTTCTTAATCAATATATATATATCTTCGTTTCTGATCTTTATTGATTGCATAGTTATGATATACTATGAAAGAGAAGTTTTTTAGGACAAATACTTTCTTCAACTAATTATTATAAAAATACAAGTACATAATTTCATTTACGTTTATTAACGATTACAACAAAATCATTTTTTAATAAAAACAATTTAGGTAGGATTTTCTTTCTTTGCTTTGGTTTTTCCAACGCGAAACCTTTTTTCTTTTTTTTAGTCTGTCTGTTATTTCTGTTTTCTATTTGTTGTTATAAATTATAATTTTAATTATGAGTTATAGTTATCAATAAGTTATAGTGATATAAATACATAAGACACAAAAAACAACAATAAATCAAAACAGACCAAATACAAAATAGAAATAACAGACAGACAACCGGCTAAAAAAAAGAAAAAAGAAAAAAAGTTTCGCGTTGGAAAAACCAAAGCAAACTAACCTTCATAGTAATAAAAATCTACTTAGTTCTGGCACAAACCTGGAGTTAGTTGGATCAGAATGTATAACACATTTAAATTCAATCATTCACTCTAAATTCTCCTGTTAATTCATCCTTTCTCGGTCCGAATATTCAGCGCAATTCTTTATTTTCAAAAACCTTAAAACGCTGTTAATCCTTTAGTGTAAGAAGCCATGTCTTACATCCATAAAGATCAGTAGGAAGGATAATAGTTTTGTAAATTCTAATTTTTAAGTTTTTCGATAAAAGGCGAACTAAACAGTTTCGAAATTGAAAAAGAACAAGAATTCCCTGCCTTCAACCTAGCTTTTATTTCCTCTATTTTATTTATCTATCCTTTTATTTCTTATATATATATATATACAAATATTAAAAAATTATGATTCTGACTAAACACCATTTATTATAACCATCGTAAGCAAACTACATCAAGTAAGTAAAGTTATTTATCATTATTTTATGACGATGACGTTGGTGGCACTGATTTTCTCTTTTAGTTATAGCCTGGCTTCACAATGAATGCAATGCTCTATAATTTTTTTTTGTTCACCTATTAATTTCCTACTATTTACTTATCCTCCCGTTTCTTAATGATAATAAAGATTATCCATATATATTGAGAGTTGATAACCGGTGATGGCTAGGGGAGGGCTGGAGGTTCTCAGATGGACTGGAGCTACTTCAAGGAGCTGCCGAGCTATATCAAGAGAAGGATGGAAGAGTCGTTGGAGTCTCCAAGAGGCAGTCCTAAGGCAGAGAGGAAGAAAGGAGCGGCCACCTTCAAGGTCGACGGAGCAGTCTACACAATAGGTATGAGTGAACTAAATATTATTTTTAGTAGTAGAAAAACAAAACATTAATGTGTAAACACTTTATGTATAAAGCTAATATAGTATGTACATATATAAGTTAAGTATCGACGAAGGCAAAATGTAAAAAAAGAGAAGAAGAAATAAGATCTAATTCGTTTGAACTGCAGTAACATACTGGCTTTACTGGGTTCGGTACATATCATTATATACATGTGATCAGCAGATCTCCTCAGTCAGCTGACATCGAAGTAACCGCTGACTAAGGCTGTAACTCCCCCCAACCGGTTTACGAACAATCCTCGTAAACTTCAGCTATACAATAAATCAATATAAAATACAACAACAATAAATAATTACAATAAAGTATATACAATAAAGAAAACAAAAGATAGACACTCCTCATAAAAGCTTATTACAAACTAAGAGTAAAGCAAACCAAAAATAAAATAATGAATTTATACAATTAAAAAAAAAATGCAACGTAATTTATTCAGTACATCGCCATAATCAAAGATAAAATAAAAAAAAGTAATCACCACTTAAGAAAACATAACACAACAGATATGTTGAGATTAGAACACTCCGGATTACTCTTGCGCAGGTGTTTCGGTTAGTGGGACTTTAAGTTGTACAATATGAACTGCCCTGCGCTTTTTGGGTTCTCTAATACTCTCAATAGTTACAACATTATGTTCTCTTATTATTATCACCCTGAATGGTCCTTCGTATCGCTGCATCTCCTTACCCCTATTTGATCCCAACTTTCTATATACAATTGTACCAATTTTTTATTATTCTCTTCCTATCTGTGAGGTTTAAATTCTCCCGAGCTACTCTCCTGGCTTTTTCCCTCTCCAATTTTCCCCGGACTTGTTCCCATAGCTTTTTCCTAGTGACATGATTGTTGCTTATTTCGTCACCGTCCGTCGCCGTGCCATTATAGTCCCGCCGGATTCCACAAAGCCCGAAAAGGATCACAAACGGCGAAAACCCCGTAACGGTGTGCACCGTATGATTGTATGCCGCAATTGCCTTTGGCATTGCCACGTCCGGTTCCAGTCCCTGGTCTACCTGGTACAATCGAAGGTGATCTCTCAGCGTTCCGTGAAGCCGCTCTACGCTTCCTCTACTTTTGTGGTGTCCTGGTGCGCCCTTGCCGGCTTACTGAAGAGGTCAATCATAGTCACCCATTTGTACCCCTTCCATGTAAATTTGACGTTGTTTAAGCCGGTAGACGCCCCTGGGTTCTGGATGCTCCTTTACGGGATGTCCCTTCTGACCAAGATCATGACTCTTTCGCGAACTCCAGGGAGGCAAGCCTCTCGGTACGTGGTGTACCCTTGAAAGTACATCCGTGGCGAGGTGGAGAGCATGGTGTCGGTGAGCGCCCCCACTGAAGCTCTGTGCTGCTGCAGTAGAAGCTTGATAACAGCCTGCTTCGGTGAGAGGCCTCTAGCATTATAGTTAATGTCTAGGTGTTCAGTCATTGAGGCGAGCCAGGATCTTGCCCATCATTTCCACGTGCATGGTCCCCAAACTGATGGCTCCCAACTTTCGGATGTCTACGATTTTTATATAGTGCTCGGTCACCAGTTACAGGAGATCAATGTCAGTTTTCCTCCCATCAGGCTGTGTTCTGGTGAGGCGGCGCAATACGATGTTCTTCCGGATCAACAGCCACATCTTGTAGGTTCGTATCGACGTCGAACCCATACAACACCAATTTTATCGTCCTTTTGGTTCCTCTAGGAGCGAAGGTGTGGAATTGAACAGCGTTGGTCTTGTCAGTACTTCACTGGCCTTTTTGTGGTCTTCCTCAATGGTTAGGTAGAGCCAGGTCACCCTGCTTGAGTTATTGGTCTCAAACTGTTTGATTCCAATGACGGCTAGTATGTCTTTAACAGATATCTTACC
Organism: Halyomorpha halys; assembly: GCF_000696795.3. Classification (NCBI taxonomy): domain Eukaryota; kingdom Metazoa; phylum Arthropoda; class Insecta; order Hemiptera; family Pentatomidae; genus Halyomorpha; species Halyomorpha halys. Next base: position 40,902 of record NW_027115907.1, read on the forward strand.
TATTGCAGGGCAGATCATGATGGGAGGCGGGCGCCTCGCCTGAGGCCGCTGCTGGAAAGGCTGCTGCTGGGAAGACGTCGGCGTCAGGCGTCGAAGCTGTTATGGCATTTGGTTGGACGACATTGTGCTGGTTCGGGTCTGATCGGGCCTTCTCGAGGTGTTTAGCCTTAGGGATCTCCCACTCCTCTAGTACCAACCTCTTGGCTCCTCTGGGCTCAGGAGTTTCTTCGACCTTCGGTTCCTCAAAATATACTATGTCCTAATTAGGAGACTGGGGAGAGCTCAGTACAGGACCGCTGCCTCCTGCTTCTGTCATGTCGTAGTGGTGGGGGGAAACGGCTGGATTTTGGTGTCCTGCCAGGGTAAGGCTGCCCGGTTGCCCGAGAGGGTGTAATCCACGGATGAAAGTGGTACCACACGGGCAAGCGCTACCTAAACCAGAAACCGACAACACTGGAGGGTGATCGAACTGTCAGAGCAAGGCTACCCGTTCGCACGAAAGGGAATACTCCTTGTTGTTGAAATGTGATCCCAGTCGAGCAGGTGCTATCTAAACAGTTGATCTATGGAGGGGACCAGCAATAGGGAAAAATCAAAATTAGGTCTTCACCTGGAGTCTTAGATGTTTCCTCTTCGGCTGCTGCTGGAGAAATGTGTTGTACTCAAACAATGTTATTTACAGCTACAGCAGCTAGACAGTAACAGCTGTTTGAGTCTGCAATATGATTGGTAACGCTTATAAGACAAATGTTGGAGAGATACTACTTAATGATCAAGTAAGTATCAAAATTAGAATGGTGGGATCTTGGATAGATAAAGGGAATTTGTCAAGGATAAAGACCTCTTGTTATTACGAGAATCGACCAATAATCCATGGTACGGCAGGGTCTTAATTAAAAACAGATTAAAACGGATGCTCCTCAAAGTCACCTTAAAATCAGTTGCCCAATAAAAAATCTCTTGAGAAAAATTCTACGACTTTCCGGTAATACGCAATTACTTTAAATGTCGGTCCACACAAATATAGACACACAGAAGCTTTGTCCAGCTTGTGATGGAACGGCCCTGGAGGATTTTTTCCATTTTTTAACAAATTGCCACGCGTATTATGAGAACCGAATCCGATACATGCCGGAGCTAAGCAATATTAGCCGAAATCAGTTTTACGAATTTCTGTCTGTACCCTCAGAATTGGACCTTAAACTGTTTTTTATATATTTAACGCAAAACCTTTTGCTTAGAGCTAGAAACCTATTGTCCCATTAGGTATTTTTTGTTTGTCCCCTTCTTTTGTTGTCCCCGGACTTTCTCAGTCCTGATCAAAACTGAAACCTCCACTCCCAAGCCCGTCACTTGTGGCGTCCTTCAGGGTTCGGTTCTTGCGCCAGTTCTATTCAATATATATATACTGCCCACATAGTCGGGACTAAATTTGACGATGCTCAAATATCTGCATATGCTGATGACATAGCCATATACTCGGCAAGCATGAATGCAGACATGGGCATGGACCAGGCCGCCGCAGCGGCCCAACTCATCGCTAACAAACTACGAAACATAAATATTCATATCAATCCACAAAAAACAGACCCCATCACCTTCTCATACAAGAAAACTCCCAACAGAGCACCTAAACTCAACGAACAAGCAATACAAACCAAGAAACATTTCACTTACCTAGGCATTAAACTAGAAACACATCTATCTTTCACTGCACACATACAGAACAGAATACAAATCGTGAAATCAACACCATAGCAACGCAAACACCTCATCTACTCACCACTTAAAATAGCTCCTTTTTAGAATGGATAGCTCACATATAACATTAAACATAACAGGTAACCTTAAAATACCAAAGGTAGTAAAAGGTAAGACCCAACACGAATTACTTTTTCTTTTTCACAGTAATGGACTTATTAATTCACTTCACTTATTTCTGTTTTAGAGGGATCGGAAAAAAATGATAGACTAATCTGGGGACGACAAAATTACCAGGAAACAAAAAATACAATGCACTTGAAATTTCATCATGCACTGGTGCAAGTTAACCTCATGTCCTTAATTTTTTTTAAAAAAAATGTTTCAAAAGAATATTTAGTTGTTTTTCTTCTTTACGATTAGGAGCGGATTATATAATAAATTTGTTGCATAGTACCGTATCATCTTATATATTTTTGAAAATAAATAATTTTATTTACCCACCACAAATTATAGTATGGATGAATTGATCTATAAATAAATAATATATTATTGACGGTAAATTTAACTTATAGTGTTATACATTTAGTGATATTACACCTCTGGTTAGTTGAAATGAAGTCGAACGAGGAACGATACACCCACAAGAAATCGCCAAGTGACTAAAGGTCTTAGAAAGCTTCCTATAAATAATATATCACTAGGATTATTAATATCGTATCGACCTTTCTCCTGTCACAGTTTTCTCCTACACCGATCCCACTTTTCATTTTTTACTAGAAAACTGGTATTTTCCATGAAGATGAGACATACGTAATGTTTATTTTACCCATAGTTTTATAGCTCAAGGGTAATTGTAATAGATTTTATCAGGTATAATAGGATCTTAACCATAATAAGTTCGACTTTTTATTCTATTTGAGTGCATTAATTTCAAGGGAAGTTTTAAGATGAAAATTTATCACTAATTTCATCATCCTGTATCATTCTGGGCTAGAGAAAGGATTTTCATAGAGTTTTAAAAAAAAATAAATTCCAGCATTTATCTATTGATCCTGAACCGTTCTCGACCTTCTCATCTACTCACCACGGCTGTCACTCAGACTCAAATTACTCATTTACAAAGTAATACTACGACCATCACTCCTACACGGCGCACCACTACTACACTATCTCTACCCTACTGCCCTGAAATCACTACAACAATACCAAAACAGTATACTAAAGAAGATATGTCGAGGGACATCTCTGGAAAGACGTAACATGACACTCATTTATAACGAACTACAGTTAGAAACTGTACAACAACACATCACACGGTGACACATTAAATTCTTTGACAGTCTCCCTGCCTCCTTCAATCCGGTATTCCAGTCTATCACTCCATCCCCCTTTCCTGCGAGGTGGCAGGGCAGGAAAGGTTCCAGAAATCCTATTAACATCACCTCATAACTCCATGTTCTGATGCACCCCCTCCCCCTCCCCCACACTTCTTTTCGACTTCTGACTGTTTTTCTTATTATTTCACCGTTATATATCGTCTTTATTAATTAATGTTTTTTATTTCTATCTTATATGCGATACAACACGAGGAGGCCCCTCACCTCCGGACTTAAAATAGCTGCTCCTTTTTAGAATGGATAACTCATATATAACATTAAACATAACAGGTAACCTTAAAATACCAAAGGTAGTGAAAGGTAAGACCCAACACGAATTACTTTCTTTTTCACAGTAATGCACTAATTAATTCAGTTTTATTTCTGTTTTAGAGGGATCGGAAAAAAAAAAATCTCAACCTCCGCTAAAAACAACAATACTAGTATTGCTTACAAAAATATGTTTTTTTTTCACCTTATTTTTGCAAATATTTTCATTTAATAACTTGTAAATAAATATTAATTAATTTTAGTTTATTTTAAACATCTCTTCGAATCGGATCCTGGATCATTTATAATTGCTAATATTGAATACTGCTTCCTCAATATCAATATTTAGTAAAACATTTCTGAAAAAAAATAAGTTACCCAAATCTCTCCATTGCTTTTGATTAGAGCACTCACAATCCAATGTAATAGATGAGAACAAACGTTCTGAATTGATTTTTTCAATAAAGATAGCATAACTGATTGTGAAATACATACAAGCCTCCATGTCTATCCCAAGTGACCTACAAACTGTATGCCACTATTCTAGGAAACAGGCAAAGAAATGAAAAACTATAACCTAAATACAATAATTTAATAAATAAATAAAATCAATTTTAAAAATATATTATTAATATAAAGAATATGAAATCTACGAAAAATTCTCTTTCATATGCAATAAAATATCAGAACAAATAAAATTTATTAGATAAATCATAGTTAATCTGACAGCTAATATTTTAAGAGAAATGTCGGCACTAATAAATTCTTACATCTTAGGAAAATTGTATACGATAAAATTACAATTTCACCAGTTGATTGCCTTAGCATTACATGTTGATTGAACATCAGCAGGCTGTTGGCAGACTATAGCTCAATATCTAGGTTGTCGTAACTGCAAGTGGGCAGCGTTAGGTACGTACTCATATATGGCAAACATCAACAGTAGACTAGCAGCGCAATGATGTTGATAGTAGTTGGTATTTGAGGCGTACCATGTTTCACTAATGCCAGTGAGCCATGTAAGCAAGTAGGGACTCCGCATATCAACGTAGAAATATTCCACTGATTACATTAAACCCATGTGAATATTCTGTACTCATCTATGAATTAACACAATATTGCATCACGGTTTCGGTATTAACGATTCCAAGGAAATTCTTTGGACTTAATAGTAATCCAAAAATCTTAGTAAGATAAAAGAGTTGCTAAAAAGAAATTGCATATTTATTGTGATGGATTATTGCTCAAGACAGACCATTACATCTTGCCTGATTAGAATCAAGTAGTATAGAAATTAAATATAGATGAATAATAATCTTAACATTATAATAACTTAGCTACACTAAAAATTCCATAACAACATCGTCATCAATCACTGCCTACTTGTATCAATCTAACCCTATGAAAATTATAAACCAGTAAAGGTGCATTTCCATGGTGACAGTTTTCTCTTGTGATTGCATTGTCAACACAGTGAGATTGTATGATAGTGCTTGTTTACCCGCTAAAATTAAATCTAATATTACCTACAATTCAAGTGAAAGAGACATTAAAGATTTATGATTAAATACGACAAACAACATATAAAAAAATACTTGTCACAAAATATGTAAGTTTGATGTTTTGAGATTCTAAGATATACGGTGGACTTATGGCACCTACATGTGTCAGTCGGCTGTTACTGTAGTAACAGATCGCGACAATTATGAAACAAAATCTGATAGTACAACTACAACTTTAGCATATGTATAGTTTACGTGGTTATCGTAGTCGTTAAAAGGTATCCAAACTGTTAAATTATTTTTGTTCAAATCTATTTAATTTCACATAGCTGTTTTATATTTTACATCGGCATGTATGTTTTGTCTAAGCCTCTTTTTCTGACAATAGGAAATTTCAAGTGTACACGAATGATTAAAAAAATAAAGAAATACTATATAGCCGACAAAGCCAAGGAAAAATGAAAAAAAAATCTTTTGCCCAAAAATAATTTATCTATTTCGATACGTTTTAATGAGCTGTACATCAATAATTATTTGTTTAACATTGAATGCTTTGCTTAAGTACAGTATAATCTGAGATATCTGGTAGTATAAACTAAATACTGTTATATGGCAATAATATTGGATAATTGGAAGATAGAACTAAATTTGGAAAGATATAAATATTTAAATTAGTAAAGAATATCGTACAATATTAATGGATATGGTTCGAGATGACAGATGGCTTGGAGGTAGACGGTCCTGGCTACATTTAATCCAATCACTCCGAAATGGAGTTTGGTAAAGGTAATCAACGCCAAATTTAAGGGACCCTAGTTAGTATGAGAATCGAACCCTCGTTCTACTGAGCTATATTAATAATTAATTATTTATAAACGATCTGTAATGTCCATTATTATGTTGTTGTTTTGGTAAATTGAGTTGTTGATCTATTTGACTCGGTGAATTGAGCAAACCCATGAATCACTGAAACCAATTCCTGCAGATTATTATACAATAGATAATTCTTTGGATTAATTATGTACCATATACAAACGAACAAATAATAAAATATTTGGCGAGGGCCGCCCGTAGCTCAGTGGTTGACACAGTCTTACCAAATTGATGTCATTTGGCGGTGCCGGTTCGAATCCAGCCTGAGACGTTGAATTTTTTCATTGAGTGGCGGTCCTACAAAGTGGTACTTTGACCCCCAACCATGGTTAAGCAATATAGAACTGCAATGGCAGTCTTGGCCAAAAATATATCTGGTGAGGCATTCCAAATCAGTTTCAGTGAAATTGTAATACAAAAGCTGTTTTTTATATTGTTAATCATAAATAAAGATATCTAATTATTATCTTTCAAATGAGCAGATATGTATCCATGCATGTGTAAGTTATGATGAAAGCAAAAAAAAAAAAAAAACTGCAACAGAATATTTAGAAATATGGGTGTAAAGTTAAATATAATATCTTCAAACTATATTTTTATATTATTATTTTTTATATAATTCTATCACACAGCCATATACATGGATAGCCACAAAATGCGTGTTTTTTTTTTTCTTTCTTTAGATAGTTAATTTATCTATAGTTTTGTACCATATGTAATATATAAACAAAAATGTATAACTTTTGAGTTATTGTTGTTGTCTGGGGCTTTAGGGCGTAAAACCCTGAGGTCATCAACGCCCATGTTTCGTGCTTTATAATTCTATTTAATTTATATTTATAATTCTATTTCACTTTATTTTTCTCTTTAAATAATTTCGGAAAATATTTAAATAATTATTTCTTTTGGTATTTTTTATTACGTATAACGGATTTTCTGGTTTAAATCTTATTCAAAAGGCCATTCCTTTTTAAGAAATCTAAGACCATTTCCACGTTCTTCTGGTCATCATTCAGAGCATCCGATACACTCGGTCCTACTCCCAATCTACTCAAGTTCGCAGAATAAACATGACATTTCTCAAATATGTGACTGATCGTAAGTACACTGTTGCAGTATTGACATTTTGGCGGCGGCTGCTTACTGATCAGATATCTATGAGTTAAACTTGTATGACCTATTCTCAATCTGGCAATAGTTACCTCCTCCCTGCGATTGGAACGGTTTGATGTGGTCCATCGTTTAGTGTTTTTGTTAATAGTATTTAATTTGCTTGGCGGGCTTTCATTCTACATGGCTTGCCAACTAGATGATATCTCATTTTTCATTGGAAGACTTATTTCTTGTGGAGTCAGAATGGCCGCGCCCTGACCTGGAAGAGGAAGTGCTTGTTTAGCTGCAATGTCCGCCAGTTCATTTCCAGTGATCCCCACGTGACCCGGCACCCATATAAAGAAAACAGTTTTTCCCAAGTTTTCGAGCATGTTGGTATAATTGTGAATTTTTATGATCACCGGGTATTTCGGGTAAACGATCTTCATGGCTTTTAGTGAACTTAAAGAGTCGGTAATGATAACTATGTTAGTATTCGTTACTGTCATGGAGAAGTGGAGTGCTGAGGCTATTGCATGTTATTCAGCAATATACACTGCATAATTTATGCAGTTTCATTTTATGGGTTGAGTTATTTGTGATGAAAGAGGTTGCTGAAGATTTTGATCCATCATTATATAAAAAAAGGATCAGGAATATTTTGACAAAGATGTGAGAACCTAGTTCTATATTCAGTAGGTGACGTACTACCTTTGGGAAATTGGGATAATTGGAGCATTGTATTTGGTAGCCTGTGTATCCATGGAGGATTGATGACTTCCGGTATGTACAGAGGTATTTCTTTAAAGAACTCAATAGCAGTATGTGTTCTTTCTGCCAACGGGAGTGTTGAATTTATTTTATTTCTAAAAAAAATTGAATATTTAGGTTTGAAGATGTATTTATGCGTAGGGTGATCGTTTTGAGGGTATAATTTTGAAATATGGTTTATCGCCAGTTTTTTCCTTCTGAATAAAAGAGGAAGTAGTCCAGCTTCAGAACACAGACTAAGAATGGGGCTAGTTCGAAAAGCGCCGGTTGCGATACGTATCCCTGTATGATGAACCGCTTTATCGCGGATCTATGATCAATCTAGTCTGGCAAGGATTCGGTGTCAGGCAGAGCCATAAATGAAACATCCATAGTCCATCTTCGAGCATATCAGAGTCTGGTATAGTTTGATAAGTATGTGTCTGTCTGAGCCCCAAGAGATGCCGCTAAGAAAGCGTGATATATTTAATTTTTTTATTGCATTGGATTTTAATGTTGAGATGTGCGTTTCCCAATTTAGTTTTCGGTCAAATATCATCCCCAGGAATCTGTGGTGATTTGTGTAGGGTATCAAAGAACCGCCTAAATATAGTTCAGGAGATGGTAGGGTTATTCTTTTCCGGGAGAATTGGAGGCATTTAGTTTTCTCAGGTGAGAACTCGAGACCGATTGAGAGTGACCAGTTATTAATTCTATTGATTGCTTCCTGTAATTTACATTTTATGGTAATTGTATTCGCCGATCGACAAATAATGTCCGTGAATAATAGCGGTTTAACCCCTCTGGGCAAGTTGAGTCCCAAATCGTTAATTGCTAGGCTGAATAGTGTTGGGCTGAGAACACAACCCTGTGGGACTCCGCTACTCTGTTCGTGGTCAACGGAAAATTCGCATCCTATTTGTAATCTGAAGTATTGGTACATTTGCCCTTTGATTCCGACAGCTGATAATTTTATAAGGATTATAACATGTTTTATATTATCAAATGCTTTCTTAAGATCAAAAAATATCGCAATTGGGTGTCGAGAATTAATAAATGAATATAATAACCTTTGAGTTATAGGCGTTTAATCAACGCCGAACAACGTTTAATCTTGATCATAACTTTCTTTCCTTGAAGTAAATCCAGTATTTCAATAGCTTTTCACCATTCTAGGACGAAACCACACATTTTGAAAAAATAGTGTGTGAATCATTAAACTTTCGAATATCATAGATAGGAAAAAAAACTTACGTTTTTATTCATATCGATTCTGAACTCTATGGAAATTTTCTTGTTTGAGTTATCTATTAAAAAGTCAGAACAAATTTCAAAGTGTACATGGTATCTAAGAAGATAGGATGGGATAGGATATATAGGAATAGGAAGATAAGATAGGAATTTCTAGAACTAACAAGGAATAATTTTGAATTATATAATATTCTCATAACTACTGGTATCATTTGCAGACATATATCTTCACTAATTAAGACACGAATATTGTAGGAGGTATCTCAGAGGGCTGTTTCTGAAAGCGCCCTAAACACATTGTTTTAAGGATTACCTTTAACCGTTCATATACAAACAGTTTTGACAAGCTCTGTGAAATTGAAACATGTCTCAGCTGCCATCATGTAAAATCACGAAGCACAGAAACAATTAGGTTGTGGAGCTGCTCAGCCCTCTTCTATAAAGTTAATTATTTATCTGTTTCTGACATTCCCAATGTTTGAAAGGATAATACATTTCATTTATTCAAAGAAAGATTAATGAATAAGGTTATACTGATCCTAAAGGAGATATAAAAACTAGTTATTAATTTATTACTAACATGATGATGACCTATATTTAGGGTCCACAATATAGGTCTTCATCAGGGCTAAAAATAAAAGATACCAAGAAGAAAAAGTTAATGTAAGTGTAGAAGATTGATATAAAAATTAAAATTTGGAGGTATACAAACTATCAAAAAAATAATTAAAGTAATAAGGATAATAAATATAAATACAAATATTATTAGTTTACATAATGAAGGAGAGTGAACTGATACATCAGTGTATATATTATTAAATTAAAAAACCTTTTATGTTAATTAAATAAGAAGACTTAATGACTGACATTGTAATATAATATCATAAATCGCTAAATAAATATAGTAGTGTTATTGTAAATGTTTTTGCATCAATATTATTTATGATAAAAATATGTTGGAAATAAAAAAAACTGAGGACTACTTTTCATTTTCCCTTGACCGTTGTCACAACGCATGCAAGTAAATAGAAAGGAAAGGGAGAGAGACACACAATAGATACGAATGTAATTAAAATACTACAACAATATAAAATATATAAATACAGTAATAGCATTAAGAATAATAGTACTCTATCCAAAAGGATGACCTGGGGTGTTAAGGTGCCACACCACCTCCAAGATTTTTCATCTCTTCCCTGATGCTTCCGTTGTCAAACACTCTTCCACTCTAAGACGAGATTCTATTCGGTACGCCGTAAAACTGGAACCAGGTGCGTAGGGCTCTTAACACCGCTTCTGCTGACTTCTCTTTCACTGGGTACGCCATAGCTAGATTGTTAAATACGTCTATCACTGTGACCTATTTGTATCCCTTCCATGTAAACGAATCCGCTTAAAGATTACTAAGTGGTGCTTCTGCAGTGGGCGTCTCCTCCTGGATTGCTTGAGGTGGGTGTCTGTCATATTTCGCAGTCAGGCATAGATTGCAACTACCTATGGATTCTTGAATTGTGTGCTTCATACCCCACCAGAAGTATCGACGGCACAACGCCTGTAGCGTTTCGTTGAGCCCTTTATGGTTGGTCTTCCTCTGGTGATACGCGAGGGTAATTTTTTTTTAAATTTCGATTAACACACTCGTTCCCGGGTTTAGGCACCACTTAAGTATCGTGCAAAGAAAGCAGTGAAAAATGATATAAAGAATATGAAATGATTTGCGCGGGTTCCAGAAATAGAATGGCTTTTATTGAGTTCAGTACTTTTATATGTACATGTCAATCAGCTGTTCGACTCTATGAGCTGATACGGCCTGTCAGCTATTATCGTACTCCGGCCATAACTTATATTATATATATTTATGTTGGTATGGTATATATAAGTAAGTATATGGTCATACTTTAGCGTATTTTTTTTAATTTTTAAGTTTCAAAATCAATCAGAATCCTCTAATTAAAAGTTATGCTTTGCAATTCAAAATAATGTCTCCCTTTTTATTTTTGGGATTTTGTTTTGTTTCATGAAGTTTTTGTTCAATTCTCATTCCACAATTTAGGTCTTATTAAACCTGATATTACTTTATAATCTTTAAACTTTCTTGAGACTGGTTATTATTTCTTAAATAAATACATTTTATCCAATTTTCATCTCAAAACGATTTATTTTCAAGTCCGACGTTTCAGCTAATTCCGCTATCCTCAGGGGCAATCTATCACACAGCTTTTATTATACCTATGATTTTTAAAAATCTCAAACAAATAAGAATATTTTTAATAAATACCCTAATAAAATTTTATAACTACACCAATTTAAAAAAAAAACTTTATAACAACAATACTTGTCACCTTCCCCACACTCAGGTCAGGCATTTAATTTACTTATTTCAACTATATTTTGGTTAAATTTCCTATTTATTTTTTAATATAATATCAAGGTTGATTATAATTATCAACATTAATTTTATCCCATATTTTAATAAATTAATTTTACCTAAAATCTCAGCAAAATGTTGGTTCAGACATCTTGTGTCTGTTTAAAAGTTTACTGTGTAATGATTGTTTTCTGATATGTAAATGGTCTCATGTATTTTTTTTTAAATTTATTATTTTCTTTATGTAAAATCATAGTATTTTTAAAATCGAATTTATGCTGGTTTTTGGTTGCATGCTGCACTAGTTTTAAGGGATGTTTCTCCTTGTTTTTTAAACCATTAATGTGTTGATAAATTCTAACAATTGTATTGTTTCAAACGTATGCCTATTTTTACATTCTATGATGTAAGAAATGTTTTCTTCATTATACATAATGATAAAAGGTCTAGCACAACATAATAATGTAATTGTCGGGGCAAGGGGTGTTTCGTGAATGAAAAACCGAACTTTTCCCCGGAGTAAAATGTTCGTTGGTTCGGGTTTAAATAACACGGATGAACTAAAATTAATATCACAAAAAAAAACATACAAAATAATGAAGAAAGTGAAATAATAACCTTCCAAGTGAAACACAATTTAATAAAATTAAAATATAAACAAATATATGAATTTTTATGTTGATAAAAAAATAAAAGAATGAATTGTAAAGTAATAAAAAATATTTGGATATATAAATGTAAAAACTAAAACAATTTTCATTACACAAAATAAAGAAGCTAATTTTACAGTAATCGAGTTGGCTAGAAAACAAAAAAAAATATAAGGAAGCTCGATAACAAGAAAAGAAGACAGTCACTCACAGATGGTGGGGAGGAGGGTCGATATGACATATCGACTATACCCCTAAGTATAATGTATCTCTTCCGAGATGGCCGCTTTCGATGAGCTGATGATGGGCGAGGGTCAAGAAAAACGGTACTCCAAAACGCGGGTTGACTGAGAGTCGGTGAGGCAAAATGACTGCCAGCAAGTCAGTGAAAGATGCTCGTAGTTCAAAAAACCAGCCAGCTCCTTCAATACAACTTGATTTAACAATGGTGGTGGCCCTCAGTGAATTAGTTGCTGCCAGCGGGTCGGTGAAAAATAATAATAAAAAAAAAAAAAACAGCTCCAACACAAATTGATTAAACAATGGCTAAACTTTCACCTGCGTATACAAGAGGCCCAGGGCAGGCCTGACCTCTGTTAAGCTGCTGCTGCAACATACCCAGGCGACAAGTCGACATATTGTACTGGGTGACCTAAATGCCCGACACTCTGCCTGGTTGTGTAGCAGCAATAACCCGCTGGGAACGTACATCACCAAGACCAGGCTGGCACTATTTCACCCGGGGTTACACACGTTCAGGCACGCAGGTCGCCCATCATGCACGTCAACGGTCGACCTACTCCTTTCCAGAAGCATGCATTAGGTCACGGACTGCCGGGTGTTGCCTTATGGACCATCCGACCACCGCCCGGTGCTCTATACCTTTGAAGGCGAGTTCGTCACACATCCTGCGAGCAAATACCTTCTACATGAGGGTCATTGGGGGGGGATATAGGTCGAGCGTTTTAGAAGACCTACCAGCCATAAGTCAATTTCGTACTCCGGACGAGGTGGACACAGCAGTCGATTGGATCACCAACAGCATCAAGTGGTCAGCCAATAGGAACATCCCAAGGTTCGCTCCAGTCCCCAACGCCAACAGAAAGCCACCGAAGCACATCCTCGCTCTGATTGGCCAAAGAAATAACCTGCGCAATGTCTTCATGCGCACCGGGGATTACAGCATAAAACCCGCCATCAACGCAATGGCCCGTGAAGGATTGGAAGACGGCGCTGTCATGTGGCATGACCAGGTTCGCAGAACCCACGATGACCCCAGACAGTTCTGGAGGCTGGTCAGGACCTTCGTTACCAAGAGGAGGACCGTGCATCTCACCGATGGGAATAAACTGATGACGTCGGGTGTACAGGCTGCCCTCTTGGCCTCAAGCTATGCAACAGGGGATGCTCAGCGGACGGCTAGTGCTCCTCCGCCACCACCAGGAAGACGTCAGAGCCCCGTCGAGAAGCCCATTTTCTCCACCTTTGGCCGACTAGGGGAAACAAATCCTCAGGACTTGACGAGATCCCTAATGTTTTACTGAAGATGCTTCCCAAGAAGGGTAAAGCTTACCTGCTGAATATCTTCAACTCAGCCATGAGGATCTCTTACTTCCCCACTGCCTGGAAGCGTGCGATCGTAGTGCCACTCCTCAAGCCAGGGAAGACGGGGAACTCTCCAGAGAACTATCGTCCGATCAGCCTCCTCTCGCAGATGAGCAAGATCTTTGAGCGTCTCATACACGACCACCTCATGGATCACTGCAGGGAGGCCGCTGTGATACCACCCGAGGAAACCGGCTTCCAAAGAAGTGCCTCGTGTGACCATCACTTGGTGAAGTTGCAGGCTCACACCATCGAGCGCATGAAGAACAACTATGCAACTGCCTTCATCTCGTTGGACTGTAGCTAGGCCTTTGAGAGCGTATCCCACCCACTACTACTTCGCCAGCTGGAGGAGTTCAGGTTTCCGGCCGCCCTGTGCCGATTGGTCGAGAACTACCTCAGCGATAGATCCTTCGTGGTCAGGGTTTGTGGAGATTTGTCCCCCCC
>NW_027115907.1:59449-59804 GCF_000696795.3 Halyomorpha halys
CGGTCCAGCTTCACTCCTAGGTTGACTATCGAGTTTGAAGGGGAGATAATCGTACTGTCCAGCTTGAGTGATTTCGGAAGAGTCGATCTTTTGTGCTGTTGGTGAGCGAACACGACGCAGTCTGTGTTAGCTGGGTTCACAGAGATATTAAGACTGCCCAGTCGTCGGACAATTTCCTTACAGACTGTTCCGGCGCGCTCTAGTGCATGTTTTGGGTTCATACTGCTGCTGTAGATGGCGATGTCGTCGGCATAGGCGAAATAGAAATGATTTAACATTTAACTAAGTATACATTTAGTTCACTAATTTATTACCATTTACAACTATAAAATGTTTTTGAGATTAAGCCAGATTC
>NW_027115907.1:59999-63404 GCF_000696795.3 Halyomorpha halys
TATTCATCGAAATTAAAATTATAATAATTTTATAATGCATATTATAAATAATTATAAAATATATTAAGAATAGCAATAAATAAATCAATAAAACAATTAAAAAAGGAAATTAGTTTCATAAATTACCCCGGATAACGATTCTAAAGATTACATTACCGGTTGATACCAATAATTATAAAAATACTATAATTAATTATAATTTTCATTTAATTTCCAATCTATCTCTATGTATGTTAATTCATTGTTTCCAATTTTTATATTATAACAATAAACCTTTTTATTTCCTATTTTGAGTATTGTTTCCTAAACATTGCCCATCTATCAAACCTCTTAATTCAGCTGTTAGGTTGCAAACTTTTAACTGGAGAAAAGGGCGCAAGATGAGCAAATTTGTCAATTCTATAATTTGAGAAACTGACAATCGAACATTTCATCACATCAAAGCAATGCGTTGGATAATTAAATTTTTCTGTACATATGTAGTGCTTCTTGAAAAGCAAAATGTATGAAGAAACATTTTATTCAACAATTTTGACGTGATGGAATGTTTAAATGTAAGTATCTTAAAATACAAATCGGTGTGCACCGACTTCCTTAATTAAATGTTATTCAATCTTAGGTCTGATTATAAAACCTAATTTCTTGCCGTTTTGTTTGTTTTTTATTAGTACACGTCAAATTTATTTTCCCCGTAGATATGTATTATTCTTATATTCTCCCTATACTTTAATGATTGATTTTCCAAGGGAAACTAAAATTGGAATAAAGGTTTTTGATCAGCGGCTATGATGTATAATAGGAATCCCTTTCAGCTTGAATCAGTTAAATAAATTATCCAAGTTTACGAAAAGTTTGACTGATGATAACTGGGGTCCCACACCGCAAAACTTCTTCCGTCAATACTTTTAACTGTAGGAGCAAAGAAGCCCCAGCACGCCATGTCCACCATTTCATTTTTCAGTGAAATTCACTAAGCTCTGTTCTCATATCTCATCTGATTAATGATGTTTTTATCGTTTAAAAAATCAAACAAGGTAGTGTCATATTAACTTGAGGAAGGAATTTAAATTTCGTACTGTGTTTACCAAAAAATTCTACTCAGATAAACATAAGGGACATATTGATTGGATAAAATTGTTTACTTTTAAAAAGAAATAAGATAATTTTAGGTATATTTAAAAATTGTGTTGAGTTCATTTTCCTTAATAATTTCTTTTTGGGCCATGCACGTTATTCGAATTACAATTATGATACTAAACTGAAAGGAGAGTGGGACAGTTCGTCCAAAAGGGTGAATAATTATTGGTGTCTACCTACCACTATGGACGTATAGAATTAAAAAAAAACAAAAAGAAAAAAAATGCTTCAAAAACTTTAGTTATCAGCTTAAAAACAATGTTTTGCTCCCTCTTGAAAACTTATTGAACTCACCATAGGTAATCCCCTTCCAGCTCACAACTATGACATCTCCATACCATCCTCCTAAAATACTTAGCTGTAATATTCCCAAATTAAAGAGAAATGCCAACCTGTCCTGTGAGAAGAAGGTTTTTCGTTGCACAAGTCTGCGAGGATTGTTCTCAACTCCAGTTCCCAACTCTTGCGGAGTACCTGCCACAAGGCTCCGTACTGTTCGTCGTTTTCATGAGACCAGTGGTCTCTATGCGGCATCCAGAGGCAGTGGTAACAGCCTACATGGACGACACTGGCATCTAAGTCTCTAGATCTTCAGCTAATACACCATCATTGGAGAACTTCAACTGATCGGAATCAGGGTAAATCCAGCGACGAAGGACACAACCGTAATTTCATTCTTGAAAGGAAAGAAGGTTCTACCAATGCAATTCACCAACGGAAAAAGTCAATAATCAGATCTCAATCTAAATATATTTAATAATTTCACTAAACCCTGTTTTAAGGTTATTTATTAATAATATTAATTCAAAATCCTATCAATATAATTCATTTAAATATAAAATAGCTTCGATAATTAAAACATCAAAACAATAATAACTGTATTGATTGAATTTCATTATTTCATTATCATCAACATAAAATTAATAAAATGAGATTCTATCAAACGTAACTCCATTTCATTATTCGCTGTGATATCAGCAAATAAATCATTTCGTATTAATAAAAATTCAAAAAATAATTTTTTTATAAACTAATTACAAAAATTATAAAATGAAGTAATTAAAATTAATTATAGAATTTAAATTGAATTAGTTTATATTAATTAGTTATATATTTTGGAGAAAACATACAAAATGGATTAATACACGACGCCCATAGAGATCGAACTGATCGACGCCAATCCACTCGACTTTTTAAACCGGGGTATTTCTGTGAAACAAAATGAGAAATATCTCCATGCATTTTTAGAAAATATC
This sequence comes from Halyomorpha halys, assembly GCF_000696795.3. Taxonomy (NCBI): domain Eukaryota; kingdom Metazoa; phylum Arthropoda; class Insecta; order Hemiptera; family Pentatomidae; genus Halyomorpha; species Halyomorpha halys. The sequence goes on from NW_027115907.1 coordinate 62,393, forward strand.
AATTGGGCTTCAATAGATTGTTCATCACTTGTATCTGTCGTCCCTTCTTCCTTTCGTAATATAGAATTACTTTAATATTTTATTTCACGGTTTGATCCCAATGTGACTGCAAATCTTGAGTTGAACAAGTCTAGTTTTGTGAGCGCTTGGTCTGTCCCGTTTTGTCTTTGGTAATTGTGTTTAATTTTTATGTCACCATATTTATGATATGGCAAAAATTCATTTTTTTTCTTATATTCTCTTTTTGTGTTTTACTTGATAATTAACTGCTCCAAAAAGGGCTGGTAAGCACCTGTGACCTTAAAAGTGTCATATTCGATACTAAAGGGAGAAAAATAGCTGGATGGAGGAAGTGCTGCCTCCAAAATTTTATTATTGACGTTGTTTCTTTATGATAAAATGGGGTAGGAAGGATTAAAGTTAAAATCACATAAAAAAATATTGGTAAAATAAAAAAAATCACGCAAATAATATTATCCGGCCTAAGGAAGTAAATATTTTTGCATATCTACTGAAATACTGGGATCAGACAAACGGTCATTGCTAGTAATTGGATGCTAAAATTATTTAGACATTGATGCCTCCTTTGCAATGATTCCCGCAACAGGCACCTTTCTATCTCATCACGTCAGCATACTTCAGGAGTTCCATTATTATTATTGCCATAAATTATTTTTTCGTGATTATTATTGTTTAGAATTAAAAGAAATCAATAAATTTATCATCTGTACAAAAAAAATTAATAATGTTAGTATCACTTCAAATTCCCAAACATTTAAATAGTGTAAACAAAACACAATTTAACATTTTAATCAATGATATATTTTCCTCCAATGTAGAGCAGTAGCTTTAGAATACTCGATCACACGGTAAAAAAGAAAAAAAAAGGTGCAAGCCGTTATGGAATGACCTGAAGTATTGATAGACTATTAAGGGATTATATTTTTTATTATGTATGAACTAGTTCATATGATGTAAATTTTATTTATGAGACCAACTTATTTACACATAA
>NW_027115907.1:63454-63917 GCF_000696795.3 Halyomorpha halys
GAGTTCAGGTTTCCGGCCGCCCTGTGCCGATTGGTCGAGAACTACCTCAGCGATAGATCCTTCGTGGTCAGGGTTTGTGGAGATTTGTCCCCCCCAGCCCCACCACCTGCGGAGTGCCTCAAGGGTCTGTGCTCGGACCTCTATTATTTGTAGTCTTCACAGCGCCAGTGGTCGCCATCAAACATCAACATGCAATGGTAGCAGCCTATGCAGACGATATAGGAGTTTACTCCTCCAGCATGAGAGCTGAACTGGCCCTCCGCCACGCATAAGCCGCCTCTGCCACCATCGTAGCTGCTCTCAAGAAGGATGGGATCAGAGTTAATCACGCTAAGACGGATGCCATCGTGATGTTATTTCAGAAGGGGAAGAAGAGCAGACTACCTCAGCGGTTCGTCGTGGATGGCGAGGGTCGGAATATCTCCAACAACATCCTCTACCTCGGCGTAACTCTTGACCGGCA
>NW_027115907.1:64259-64546 GCF_000696795.3 Halyomorpha halys
CGGACCCGGCAGCTTATCTTATAATGCCACACTGGCAATCCAAGATATTTATTTGCCTGTGTATATACATTTCATTCTGTTTGTATATATTTAATGTGTTGTTTAATTTTTTTTTCTAGGAGGTCAGAAAAAATCAAAAACAAAAAAAAAAAACAATAAAGCCAGTATGTTACAGCAGTTCACACGTGTTACATCTTATTCCTTCTTCTCTTTATTGACATTTGGCTTTCGCTGATACTTAACTGGTGCCGAAACTTTAGATACCGCATTAGTTTTCAGTCTAAAAG
>NW_027115907.1:64596-64940 GCF_000696795.3 Halyomorpha halys
TAATAAACAAACGGGTTTTGAGAAATAATGTCATGTAATGGGCTAAATTTTGCAAAGTTTACTCATATATAAGTATAGTTAACGATAAAACAATACCTATCAGACTTGTTGAAAATCATCAAAATGATCATTATTGCGAAAAGAAGGTTTGAGGTGTTTCAATAATCTCATTTTCTGTATATTAGTACAAAGCATCTGCAACTTGCACATGAAAATTAGTGAAAAACACAGTGCAGCCATAAATTGGGAAAAATGTAAATAAAAGAAGTTAGATGTTTAAATATTAAAAATAATTTTAAACTGACCAGTAATTTTTTATACGTTAGCTCTTTAGTAATAAACAA
>NW_027115907.1:64990-65319 GCF_000696795.3 Halyomorpha halys
ATTTGTGCAGAGCTCCATCTCCCAACCGTGCCAGAATTCATAGGCCGTAGGCACATCAAGTTTTTTGATGGGCTGAAAGCCTGTGCCAATCCTTTGTTCAGAGAAATCACCCCTCCACCAAGACCTTGGAGGTGGCAGAGCACTGTTCCCTTGGTCGATGTTCTCGCCTTGGGAGGGACTTCTGGCTCTCCAGCCTGAAGTCATCACTTCATTAACGCCAGCTGGAATAGCCCATCCCTATTCCTAGTACGCTCACGGCAGACTCATGCCATCATCGATGACACCGCCTTCAGCGGACCCGGCAGCTTATCTTATAATGCCACACTGGC
>NW_027115907.1:65376-83541 GCF_000696795.3 Halyomorpha halys
ACATGAAAATTAGTGAAAAATACAGTGCAGTCATAAATTGTCGAAAATGTAAATAAAAGAAGTTAGATGTTTAAATATTAAAAGTAATTTTAAACCGACCAGTAATTTTTTGTAAGTTAGCTCTTTAGTTATAAACAAACGGGTTTTGAGAAATAATGTCATGTAATGGGCTAAATTTTGCAAAGTTTACTCATATATAGTTAACGATAAAACAATATCTATCAGACTGGATGAAAATCATCAAAATGATCATTATTGCGAAAAGAAGGTTTGAGGGGTTTCAATAATCTCATTTTCTGTATATTAGTACAAAGCATCTGCAACTTGGTCATGAAAATTAGTCAAAAACACAGTGCAGCCATAAATTGGCGAAAATGTAAATAAAAGAAGTTAGATGTTTAAATATTAAAAGTAATTTTAAACCGACCAGTAATTTTTTGTAAGTTAGCTCTTTAGTTATAAAAAAACGGGTTTTGAGGAATAATGTCATATAATGGGCTAAATTTTGCAAAGTTTACCCATATATAAGTATAGTTAACGATAAAACAATACCTATCAGACTGGTACCAGCTACGGAGGATACTTCATGCTCACAGCCAGTACTGGAGACTCGTGAGGATCTTCGTCAACAAGAAGCGGAATTTTCACCTCACATCAGGTGTCGATCTCCTGACATCGAGGGAACAGGCCGAACTCCTGGCCACAAGCTATGCAGCGAAGGATGCTGAACGGACGACCGATGCACCTCATTCACAACCTGGACCACTGAGCCCAACGAGTAGCCTTGTTGTCCTCCTTCAGCTAGAGTCTGTACTACGAAGTGTCAAAGGGAACAAGGCGTCGGAACAGGACTGAATCCTGCATGTACTCATGAAGATGTTTCTTAGGAAGGCAACGTCTTTAACTCGTGCATACGGATCTCGTACTTTTCCACCGTATGGAAACGAGCTATCGAGGTACCTCTACTCAAACCAGGAAAGAAGGGAGACTCGACCGAGCACATTAGCAAGGTGTTTGAACGGCTCATCTACCACCACCTGATGGAACACTGCAGAAAGGAAAACGTCATCCCACCACAGCAGAGCGGATTCCAACGGGGAGTCGCCTTTGAGGACCACCTGGCGAAGCTCTAGGCGCACACCATAGGCCAGATGAAGAAAAACTGTCCGACGGCTTGTGTTTGCGGAGTGTTTGCCACCCGCTCCTACTCCGCCGACTGGAGGAATTTATGATTCTTGCCGGCCTATGCCGACTCATTGGAAGCTTCCTCAGTGGAGAACCCGTACGGGTTGGTGAGAGCCTTTCCTCTTCAGTCCCCACCAAATGCGGAGTACCTCAGGGATCGGTACTAGGTCCCATACTATTCGTTGTCATCACAGCACCGATAGTAGCCAATGAACACCCAAAGGCAGTGGTAGCAGCCTACGCGGACGACATCGGCATATACGTTTCCAGCATTAATGCCAAAACAGCCCAAACCCACGCACAAGACGCGGCAGCCACCGTCACTGATGCACTTAAAAGTATTGGGATCAGGGCGAACCCTGGAAAAACGGGCGCCATAGTGATGTTGTTCTAAAAAGGAAAGAAGCCACCACCTTCAAAGTCGAAGAAGTCGACTAACGGTCTCCATCTCCATTCACTACCTGGGCATCACACTGGATAGGCACCTCACCTTCTCTGGTCACGTTCGGGAGAGACAAAAGCTGGTCCGCCCGAATCTGCTCTATGGTGCACTCCTGCTGCGCTACCTCTACCAGACCACGCTCAAAAAGCTTCAGAGCTACCAGAACTCCGTCCTCAGGCGAATTGTCCGTGGAACATCACTACAGAGGGCGAGAAACACCGTCATCCACCAAAAGCTCCAGCTTCCCAAATTCCAGTATATAGGCCGAAGGCACATCAAATTATTTGATGGGCTGAAGGCCTGTGCCAACTCGCTCTTCAGGGAAATCGCCTCTGTAACAAGACCTTAAAGGTGGAAAAACTGGCCTTCAGCGGATTCTGTAAACTAGTCTTATAATTCCACACAGCAAACCAAGATACAATTTAAATATGTATATGTATTCCTGTATTGTATTGTATAAATTTGTAAATTGTACGTACTAAACAATAAAGAGGTTTTGAAAAAACATCACCACTAGACAACACCATGACTAAACTATTTGTTTGCTAAACAGTTGCCATAATGTGTATTCCTCCCGAGGTACCAAGCCTCTTAAAAAATCCATAATGAAGGGGTTCGATATAAATCACCCTCTTGACATAATCACAGAAGCAGGGCCCTTCAGGCCCATCTTCCTAGGTTCAAATCAGTTTGGAGGATGGACAAAATAAACTTCGAAGGATAGACAAATTTAACGCATTTACAGTCAGAAAAGAATACACAACCACCCTTGAACAGCTCAAAAAAGTTGTTCCAATAGACCATATGATCTAATCAGTAGGTCATATTAGTGGCCTCAGACAATGTTAAAATTTCCAGGAATATGGTCACACCAGAAACTTCTGTGAACGCATCACAGTCTGCGTTCACTGTGCGGAAAATCACTCTATAGACGAATGCCCAGGACCACCACACAACACTGCATTCACTGCAACGAGGTGTATATCACCTCGTATACAAAATGCATGCAAGAGTTAATAAAAAATCTCAAAACCAAAGACTCACAATTCTTCAATCCTTGTTTTCTTGCTATGTTTCTACCAGACCGCGATTCTAAGGCGGATAGGTGTTTTAGATCCAGCATTTATTATGTATTTTTACATCTCCTTTGACCAAGAACTAGATTCCAAAGATCCCCTTGCTATGGTGTGCAAAATAAAATTGTGTTTAATTAATCATTGAATATCTTTTCTAAAGATGTTGTTTTCACTAACTTACTAAACTATGCTAACCAGGGTGTTTACTATAAAATCAAGTTGGGATAAAATTAGCCTCTGATGTATTTTTTGGGGGTGGAAAATAATGTAACTTCAATCAAAATAATGTAATCAGACCGGCAGACCTATTTGATTTCTAAAATTCTTTATGAAGACGAGAGTTAATAGTAGTGGTCGGAAGGCCTTAAATATCAGTGATTGCAGGGCCAAGATCATGAAATAAATATCACGAATGAAACTCTCAAATAATGTTCATTTATCAAAATACAATAATTGACAAAAACAAAGTTTTAATACGATATGCTAATTAAAAGAGTTTTGTTTTTCAAATTCGATGTTTCTGTGTTGTGTACAAAAGTGGACTTAGTTACACTGTATTATTAGAAGACAATAATAAATGATATGTAAATTGTGTTTTCGAATTTTATTTGATTGTCATAAAACCGTTTAAATGGCCAATTGAGGTATTGGCATGAGAAATATAATAAATTAAAAAACAGAATTTTTAAAGAAAGACACAATTGTGTGCTCCAACAATATTTAAAATAATTCATCAATTTTTAAAGAAACAAATGAAAATTGAGACTTTGAAGCTGCCATTCTGCTGATTGACTCACAGTTTTTTCTATAACATTAGCCTGATTGCTTGCTGTCGTTTACAGGAATAAGTGTCAATTTGATATTTTTTGGTGTGCTGTCTTTAACATGTCACGTCTTGATTGAAATGAAATTTAAAAAAAAAAAATGCAATTGCTGCGCTGCCATGTTCACATAGTGTCAATCAGTAGTCACAATAACCAGTTTTCAAATACTTTTTTAACATTCTCTGGTAAATGACACACTAGAAGCGTGACGGCCAACAACGTGAAAATAGGATATTAATTTAAATGAATTTTACGTTGACTGAAATAGATTACATTCTTTATTCGCATAGTATTTAATTATACCACCATTAATTTATGTATCTACATTTTAATTATTTTGATCTTAATTAATTTAAAAAAATTTATATATATTTTTATTGTTATATTTGAATAAATCATTAAAAAATTGAATAAAAATTCAAACTTGCCTCTTTTTTGGATATTTTGTTTGTTCATAATTAGAAACAATGGCCAATCAAAGGCAACAAGGGTAAATAATTATTCAATTTCCAGAAAACTATTTTAAATTTAGAAACTCATATCAAAAATACAAATAAAAATTCATAAGAAACCCCTAAGTAAAGGTTTTTTTTTTTGTTTTTATTTTTTCCGATCCCTGTAAAACAGAAAAAACAATTAATTAGTGAATGCATTATGTGAAAAAGGAATAAATCGTATTGGGTATTACCTTTTACTACCTTTGGTATTTTAAGGTTACCTGTAGTTTTTATTTATTATTTGTGAAATGGCCATTCTAAATGGTCCTATTTTTAAAATCCGGAGGTGAGGGGCCTCATGTTGATTCGCATAAAAGATAGAGAAAATAAAAACATTAATTATTAAAGACAATAGATAATGGTAAAATAATAAGAAAACAGTCAGAAGTCAAAAAGAAGTGTGGGGGAGGGAGAGGAGGTGCATTAGAAGATGGAGTTATGAGGTGATGTTGATGAGGTTTTTGGAACCTTTCCTGCCCTGCCACCTCGCAGGAAAGGGGGGTGGGGTGATAGATTGGAATACTGGTTTGAAGGAAGCAGGGAGACTGTCAAGGAATTTTATGTGTCTCCGTGTGATGTGTTATTGTTTGTAACACAGTTGTAGTTCGTTATGAATGTGCGTCATGTTACGTCTTCCTAGAGATGTTCCTCGGCATATCTTCTGTATTGAGCTTTTCTAGTATTGTTGTAGTGAATTCAGGGCTGTTGGGTATAGAAAATGTAGACGTTGTGCACCGTGTAAGAATGATGGTCGTAATATTACTTTGTAAATGAGTAATTTGAGTCTGAGTGACAGCCCTAGTGAGTAGATGAGGTGTTTGAGTTGGTATGACGTTGATTTAACGATTTGTATTCTGTTCTGTATGTAAGCAGTGAATGATAGGTGTGTTTCTAGTTTCAAGCCGAGGTATGTGAGATATTTCTTGGTTTGTACTGTCTGTTCGTTGAGTTTTGGTGCTCTGTTTGGAGTTTTCTTGCATGAGAAAGTGATGGGGTAAGTCTTTTGTGGGTTGATGTGGATATTTATGTCTCGTAATTTGTTAGCGATGAGTTGGGCTGCTGCTGCAGCCTGGTCCATGGTTTTGTCTGCATTCATGCTTGCCGAGTATATGGCTATATCATCAGCGTAGGCAGATATTTGAGCATTGTCAAATTTCGTCCTGACTATGTGGACAGTGTATATGTTAAATTAAACTGGCGCAAGGACCGAACCCCAGGGGCCACTACTTGGTGAATTGGTGAAGCCTGAGTTGTTGGATTAGTGTGGAGTGGGATACAGAGTCTAATGCCTGTGTACAGTCTAGTGAGATCATGGCTGTGGCAAGGTGCCCGTTTAGGTTGGTTGCTGCATCGCTTTGCAGCTTGGCAACATTGTGGTAGCAGTTCACACCACGCGAGAACCCAGTTTGTTCCGGGGGGATGACGTCAGGTGTGTTGCAGTGTTTGCGAATGTGTATCAGGACTAGTTTCTCATATATTTTTGAGATGTGATTGAGGAGGAATAAAAGGTGTGTCTCTCCTTGATCTGTATCACTCGGTCTACACGAACTGAGACGTACTAATCGAAGACAGAATCACTTGCCAGTTAGTGGTCGGCAAATAATCGGCTTTCTCTATGATGCATTCCCGGCGTTGAGCAAGTGTAATTCATGCTCAAATGACCATTTACGCCACTTGAAGCAGGTATCAAACCTTTGTTGCAGTTTAAGGGCGTGGTAATTGTTTCTCACATTGAGTTGGTCTCAGCCAATCCTTAGCTCGTTGCCCCTTGTCTTCCGGAATTTCCGGAATGAGTCTTCAATCATGGAATTATCTATTCCGTTATAAGCGTTGCTACAATGTATCCGATGCTTAATCTTTCTCTTAACATCTCCGTTCAAATTCTTCATTTAGGTAAATGACCTTAGTTAATGACAAGAAACACGTTGTTAAAAAGTTAAATACGTTAAGTGCTACAAAAACGTACTTACGGATGGCCAGTCCAGTATATCAGTTTCAAAACAATTGAGGGAGTATTTCTTCCTATTTTTGGATTAATAATCCTTATTCCTTTGAAAAGAAATATTTCAATGCAGATAGTCAGCCTATTCTCTGTTAACCAAAGTACCCTCAATAAAGACAAAACAAAACATAGTAGTCATTATCATTCTTTAAAATAAGAAATATTAATTGTTTACCCTTTTTGCTGCCGAGAGAAAATGTATAATAAAAACAAAAAAACAAATAAATATGAAACCTAATTAATTGTTAACATCCCAAATTGTACTTTCTGTTCCTTAAATTGCTGAAATATTTTAGAAAAAATCATTAAATTGTATGAAACGTAAATTGACTCGGTTAGAAATTGATGATTAGAAATTAACGATCAGGAAAATAGCAAAAGAGCAGAAAACGACTATAGATGCAAGAAATGCAGTATCTGTCCCGAGAAAAGGTGAAGTTACAGTAGTTAGAGAACTGGTCTCATAAAACTTATTCCTTCTTCAAAGAAAAAGTTTATATTTTTAAGTTTATACTTACAAAAGTTGAGCCAATTTAAATAAAAAATCACCATTAAAGGAATACAAACGCCACGGCGAGTTTAGAAGAAACAGTGAATATCGTTTCCATTCTCGTCTTCTTTCGTCTTTTCCCACTTCATAAACATTTGGTCATTTCAGACATAAAGAAGGGAGGAAGGAGTGGAAGGTTATCTGTAGGGTTCAACCCAATTCTAACCATGGTGGGTTAATCCCTAATTGCAACATCATGTCTGAGAGAGGCTTGTAGGAGGTGGTTATTCTTCAAGGTTAAAGACTATAAAGAATTGTAATTTATTCGATTTATCTAAGCCTAGGAAATACATATTTACATATTAGATATATTTTAATTTACAATTTAAATAAAATTAATATTTTTATAAATATAGTTCATCAATGTTATTGGAATTTATGAAATTTTCTGTAATCTAAATACATAAAAAAATAATACAGTAAATAAAAGTTATTAATAGATCTCACTCTTCTGACTACCTATCTCTGGTTGGAAAGCATGGATTCCGGGACATCACATATAACTTCATATATTACTCATAAATGTTTGAAACATTTATATTTTAACAATGGGTGGCAAAAAAAATAAATAAATAAAAAAATGTTGCCAGACGGCTGGAACACCAAGTCAATTTCACTCTCAATAAAACCTATGTTTTAACACTTTCCTTGGTTACTTCCCATAGCAGATTATCTTTACAGAACCATAAAGTGTTTTTATTAATTAGTTTGTTACTACATAATTAAATACTATCCATCATGTAATATAGTTTATACCTTCGCAAACCTCTTTATATTTTATACTTTACAGGTATAAGAACCTGTTTATATATATAGGATTGAAAAATCGAACAGTCTCTAGGGATCATGGCAGTTTTTTGTAGTATATAGTATTTACTGTAATAAATACTATATACTACGTATGTATTAATATTTTATTGTATTGTAGTAATATTATTTCATAACAATTGATAACAGTAGGCAGATGATGTCATGATATAGTAGTTTTTATTGCACTTCATTATTTAATAAAAGTACATCCTTAAAACCCTACAGATAGTGAATTCGTTAATTATGTACTAACTGATCCCAACTTTCATTAGTTATGAATTATTACGATGAGTATCGTTTGAGGTGGTGTAATCCGCTTATTTGAAAATATTGACCTAGGACCATATCCATTGTCAAATTTATTTGATGAAATAGTGGTGCAGCTCATAACTCTCTTATTAGCCACTCAGCAAAATCTGATTTCATACAAATGAAATCTTTGTTATAGTATTAGGAGAAATTAGTATAATTAAGATTTATACTCACAATTATCCTGTTTTTTTTTTAACTTTCTGTTATTTTAGAAATTTACTAACAGCTCATGACACCGTTAAAGATCCTGTTCCACTGACTGATAATAAATACGATGTGAATGAGTTAAAAAAAAAAAATGAATTGTATCTTCAAGTAAAATCACTATATAGTGATTTCTAAAAAAAAATTAAATGTAAGTATAAGCTCTTAACTTAACCCAATCTGTAACATCTTTAAAGGAAACGTGAAGTATTTTAATGAAGCCTATAAAATAACCTTTGAAATAAAATGTTTTATGATAATTAACCAAAAGTTGAATCGAAAATTCTTACTCAATATATTGTAAACATTTCAGATTTCCACATTACTTCTTAAATACTCTTGTTAAAATTCAAAGAAGTAATTTGATTTAAATATAATTTTTTTCGTAATTCAAATTAAAATGATTTATTTTCAAACGCATGTAAACATATTCTAATACAATAATCTTTCTTTTTTTGTTTTGTACATATGGAAAGTCCCTTTTACTTTTTACTTGGAGTTTGTTATTGCCATAGCATCGTACAACTCTAATACCGTCTACTTCAACAACATTGCTCCGATACAGTCCACTGCTGATAGCTGTGCCCGCTGCGTCCTATTTGCAGTTACTTATGAGAGATATAAGATTCGTCTAATGTTCGCCCTTGCTACACGCTCTTTGTACCGGATCTCTAATCGGCATGCGGTGTCATGGAGCCCTACCTATAAAATTGTAACTTGTAATTATAATAGTTTTCTCATGTAGTATTCTTAAACCATTTTGTACTAAGATTATTTTTTGTTTCATCCATATTCTTTGATTTTAAATAATAATTAATGTGATTTCTTAAATTTAGTTTGTTTTACTGAAATATAGGCTTATATTCTGTTTATTTATTTTTATTGTGTCCAATATTATTTCCTGAACTTTTTTTACTATTTTTATTTTATAAGCTTCATTCTCGGGAGTCTTTAACTCTTCGAGAGAGTTAAAAACAGACCTTGTTTCTCAAAACAACATTTATTAATAGCGTTTTGAGAAACAAGGTTAAAAACACCTTAACTGTTTTTAACTTAACATTTAGCATCAACGACTCTCCACATATAGTGGACTTCATTACACCCTTTAAAATACCTTCGGGTAAAAGAAGGAAGAATTTCACATTAACATCTTATTCTACTCAATTATTATTTTATTTTCACAGGAGGGTACGAAAAAAAAAACGACATAGAACAAAATGAGATTGAACCAGATATACATATACCTACCTATATGTATGTATTTAATTATTTATTATTGAATTATAATTACATTGCCTCATTTTTTGAGTATCGGTAGTGTCTTTTTTATTCCCATTTACAGCCCTATAGTTGTTCGCGACGACAGACCGAAGCCAATAAGCTTGATCGAAAGAATCTGCCAGCTGGAAGGAAAAATGGTGAGATTATCCGTTAAATTATCCAAAGGAATTGAATTATGGAGGAAACGGAGGTCCCATCAGGCCTACTATTAAACTACAGCCAGTTTGATTTATTCCGACAGTCTACCCCCCTCCAACCCTCGGTCCAGGACTCTGACTTTTCACTGCCTGCTACTCTTGTCACTTCTCTAATTGCTTTTTCAATTTAACCTTTCTCCGTTTCCTGTTCCCTCTTTTGGTAATTTAAAACTTATTTTATCACACTTTTTATCGAAGTCAAGAGCAGATTGGTTTACTGACGATGAGAAAACAAATACTACGAAATTACTAAAATGCACTAAGAATAATTTATACATCTTTGCTTCAGAATAACTGTCATAATACCTCTCAAAAAATATAATTGCTATAAAGTTTCATTTAGCTCCTTAGGCTCTTAGCAAAGAGAAGAGTAATATATTTAGTGATTCTTTTGTTAAATATTTAATGTATTTCTATTGCAATTCCTAGTTTTAAAACTAATTTTAAAATATAGCTATAAGATATTTTTCAGTACTCTACACACTATTAGTAAATTTTTTAAAGGTAAGATAAACCTTCCTCTTAGCAGAAATTTTTGTCCCACTCGTGACAACGCAGGTGGCAAGTAAGCGCCACAACGCTCCCCTGCATACAGCGGATCCCAGAACCTTAATATGCCCTTCAGGCAAAGAAAAGACATTTGTGTTTACCTTGTATTATGTATATATTATCTTTATAAATGTTTAAAGATAATTTGGCCACACGAAGTGGTCTTTTTACAAACATAGTGGCTTGCAGGAGAGATCCTAGGTATGTGCTACGTTACAGTGAACAATGATTTCCATGGTTTTTTTTACTTATCTTCTAATTTATAATTACAAATACATACAAGACTTAAATTCTAATCTTGAATAGAGCTAATAGATTTACAAACATACAAAGACACTGGGTACCAGGACCACTGAATTTCAAAGTGGCCTGGGAACAGTTGGTGGATGAGATAAAGAACGGAGAGGGACTGCTCCACTCGTTGATGATTTCCATGGTGCAGCGGCAGACTACTTATTATTCCTTATACAGTCCTCTTGTAGAGAACTTGACAGTGTCATTACCACCAACTTTAACGTGGATTTAAGAGTAGTGCCCACTCGGTCCTGATCCACGGGTTAGTCTGACACGGAGAATGCCTAAACATAATCGAAAATGGGAACACCTCAACTAACCAGTTTTGGAAAAGTACCATACGGTACCTCAGTTAAATTACGGTTGTGATATAAAATAAAAGCGAGATTATATTTTTTAACACACCAAAAACAATTAACTGTAACAAAAGTAGTCCTTAATGGGGTATTGAATCAATACGAATAAACTTACCTTAGTAGCTCCATGGTTCTTCTCAGTTGAGACACGAGAATTACCATATAAGGGCCTCTACATGTTGTCCAAGCCGTGGAAAACTCAGGGATGCGCGAGCATGTAGATGGGTGGCTTGGTTTGGCTGGTACGAGTTGGCCTAAGCTCGCTGCCGATCCCTGGGGAGTCGGTTTTTTGGATGCAGATCAAAGGGGTTCGTGAGAGCGCTCATGTAGCATCTTCACCATTGATCTTGGTTTAGTTGCAACTGAGAGCTGTTAGGAGTTTAAAGGTGTTTGTTGCTACTTTTTATAAGAACTTTCATATTTAATGATATTTATTCATTTCCTTTCATTTTTTTTGTAATAAAATTAATATAATCCCAGTGCATTGGCTGAAACCACTTGAACGTCCGCCATGCTTGCCTCTCTGAAAAAAACTGACTTGCGGATGGTCGGCCCGGACGGTTGCTTTGTTTACCGAGCATTTGTACAAGTCATGTGTACGTATAAGCTCGGTTAGGCCATGTACACCTGGGTCAGATAATGCTTTAAATCCATTATTATACCTGTTATAAGGGAAAATAATTATCCAAGAGCCAGAGCAGAATTGCCAAAAGTCACTAAAAACTAAAAATGTTTTTTGTCAGATATTTAACTCATGATACTGAACAGTTTTTTTTTTTAAAGTATACTTGATATTAAAAAAAAAAGAAGTATTATTTAAGAACATTTTCTAGGCATGAATTCTGGATCTAAATAATGCATCATACAAAATACACCATTTCTGTCGATAAACTATACTTTACACAATTTATCTTCTCTCATTAAGAGCTTCCTCCATGGTGCCTTGTAATATTGTCTAAGTCTGCTATTATTATGGGTCCACAACCATCAAAAATTAGAAATACAAATAAGCTGCTTATGCTGTTGGGAAGTTTGTAGCCGAGGGAGTTAGAGCGTCAACCTTGACTGCCTCATTACTACAGCGACGACTGTAGTAATATGGCAATCAAAGTCCAGTCAAAATCCAGCGTAAGAGTTTGGTTTTTAATTCTTCGGTAGTCCCACAAAATGAAACCTTTATCCCCCACCATGGCTAGAAATGGTTTGAACCCTGTAGGTAAACCCCTAAAGTCAGAAACGACCAGGAAGGAGGGCAATAAAAACAAAACAAAAAAAACTGTATGTTGAGGGTAGGCAAAAATAAGCATAATTTGTTCAAAATTGACAATTCGTTCTTTTTGTCTTTTTATAGTATGCTGAATGATCCTTGATTTCATAATTTATATAAATTAAAGTAATCCATGTTCCAATAGAAATTACTTAAATAGAAAATCTGCATTCAGAATAAGGAATGAAACAATAAAACCTCATATAACACTCTGAGGGTCAATCAAAAATTTGATATCAAAAATATATTGGAGCAAAGAGATAAAATTAGTTCAATATTTTAGAATATTTGGTTTTAGTGCTTTTTAACTATGCCTGCATCAAACATGTGTTTCAGTATTGACGAAATAGTGAAATTATCAATACTTAGTAGTCTATTTTTGATAATCTCAAAACATTTGTACTGATAGTATTGACTGAATCATACACTTGGTCTAGTCATAGATAGATGGCCAAATAATACTTTTATTAGCAAAATTATTACTATTACTCCTTGGTTTCTCCTCTGCTTGCCTCTAATACATACAATAAAATTGTTCGAGAACTTATCGAGTTATCAAATGGATACTTACATGAATTCCTTACAATTAAAAATTACATTTGTTTTTCAGCTTAGGAAAATTTTGGAATTACTTTGTAGGTTTTTGAAAAAACTTTGATAGTAACATAACAATACACTTGCCACATACTTGCGACAAAAAAATTCAAATGTACTGCTATAAAACGTCATGAGTGTCGGATGCAAGGTTCATCATTTTTATATGAAATACTCACTCATTATATTAATTAAATAAATAAGTATATTGATTAAATTTTGGCCAAATAGAATTTGTCTGCTATATATGGTGGTATTTTGAAGAGTAGTTTTATAGTAGTAGTTACTCCAATACTTTCATTAGAAAGACCTCTAATCTTTTGTGAAGATTTGAAGTTCTGAAGTCCCCACTGACTACAAAGGCCTCTCAATTTTGTTATATAGAACGTCGAATGTTCCAGTTGTATTCCAAATGTCATTTTTAAAAAAAATTAACTTGTAAGATCTATAAAAGCCAAGTATAATATGAGAGTTATATCGGTATCAAATTTAAAAACATGTAATGTCCTTCCCTTATTTTACTGGTATTATCTTCACTTATTTTAATGATTTTTGTAATTTATTTATTATAATATTAGAATTATAGTAATATTAATTTACCACTTTAAAAGATTCAATGCAGATGATATTTCAATTATCTTAAATTTTTTTCAGATAATAAATTATTAAATCATTATAATTATATTATCTGTTACATTATTCAATAATTATTGTGATTTATTCTTGTGCTAATAAATAAAAAGTAAATATAACTTTCTTTTATGCTAATAATTTAAAGACATTGAAAATACCTTTTTGTTACTGCCACTTTTGTGTTTATGTAGTGTTAGATAGTGGCCTTTATATTATACGACAAGAGGGCTCGGGAGGTTGGTAGTCCTATTAAACTTGTCGATTTATTTCTTTTTAACAAATCAATAAAATTATATTAATTGAGAGCAAAGTAATAGTTGAGGAAGAACTAACTTAACCTGCTGTTTTATATTTCTTTTTAGGTTAATTTAGGGCAGCATTATAGCCACTACGGATATTTTTGAAAATATTGTTTTTTAAATTAAAAAAAAAATTGTATATTTTTCTGAGCTCAATAGTGATATAAAAACTGGTTCGCATTGAGAACCTACCATAAAGCTATTTTGTACTGCAAAGTGCTATTGTATTGAGTAGTGGAATATCTCCTCTCATCTCCCTCAGGCATCGTGTTTCAATGATCTCGGAACGATTAAACTAGTTAATATTTAAATAGACACAGGTGTGGTTCAGGCTAATTTTGTTTTGGTGTAATACAGATAGATGTAAAATTAATGATAAAGATTGAATTAAATAAGTAATAAATTTAGCGAAAATAAGGGAAACATCAATTATTGTTTGACACAATTTATACTCAATTTCTGTTGAAAATTTAACTAATTTTGAAATCATTGTTACAGTAGAAAATCAATAAATATTTGAATATAAAAAAGATTAGCTACCACAATATACCTTTAATCAACATTTCGGAGGGAAGGTAAAGTAAGTGTAAAAGTGTCAATCATTATGGACTGTTGATCTATAAGCTAGCTAGTTTGTTTATTTAATTTCAGTTTAATTATACAACATAAGAGATGAGTTCGATTCTCTCCTATCTAAATTTTTAAATTTCTACTTTACATAAAATCTCAATCATGTTTATCACAACCTTAGTTAACTTTTCAGTTTCTTCGTAACGCCTTCCATATATGAAACAAAAATGCATCAATTCATTGTAACAACTGTTTAGCAATCATTTTTTTTTATTTAGTGAAATATTACATTTAAAAATGTATTTAAATTTTCTAAAGAAGCAATTAGTGAGTATTTTTTATAAACGTTTGAACACCCTGTTTACATAAAACATATTATTCTAAATAAATGAAAACTTTTTAAGCCTGTATTAAATAAATATATTTTTGAATTTCTAAATGATTGTGAGTAGGAAATAAAAAAAGTAAGATGAATCATACTTTTACAAGGTTCTAAGTTCTATAGCACAATGATTTTGAGAAAAATAGCTTCAAAATTAAAATTTCCTATTACAAATTGTCTATAGAACTATGCCACATTTCTAATTTTCTAACGATGATACAGGAATTTATTTGAAAGCTAAACAGCTTTGTTGTGAGAGATTTCAATGGGGAACTTTTTTTTTTTTTTTTAATATCTTTTGTTACTACATGTTATAAAATAAGAAAAAAAGTAAA
Organism: Halyomorpha halys; assembly: GCF_000696795.3. Taxonomy (NCBI): domain Eukaryota; kingdom Metazoa; phylum Arthropoda; class Insecta; order Hemiptera; family Pentatomidae; genus Halyomorpha; species Halyomorpha halys. Next base: position 80,036 of record NW_027115907.1, read on the forward strand.
TAGAATGCATAAAATCCAAAATCAATAGTAAATATTCATTAGCATACAAGGGAAATCCAACCTGTAACAGGAAATTCAGTTGCAATCAATGAAGTTGTAAAACTTAATAATAGTTAAGTTGAATTAAAAATTATAGATTTGATTTTAGTTTATATTTTAAAAAATAAATATCCTTTAATTTTTAAAAGAGGTGTACACTACATTGCACTACAGCAGTGTTTCCTAAGCTGGATAACTTCGTAGATTGAAATGCCGTACGTTACTGCACAAGGGTTTCACGATGGTATTTATTTATTATTTTTTGGGTTGGAGTTTCCAATCCAAAGGTTCCTTTCCTCTCTATGTTTAGGCTCTCTGTTCTTCCTCGCCATGCCTTCTTTTTTTTTCTATTGCAGTCTCTTACCGCAAATCAGGTGTTGCCTTCTTTAGTTTTATTTTGTTGTGAAAGGATGGATATCTTTCTGCCTCATCCAGAACTGCTAGACATTAATATGACGTGCGTGTCAAGCACCTCCGTCCAGTATGATTTTTACTGCTTTCTGCAACCTTTAGGGATGCTTGTAACAAGGATGAGGGGAATCCCTGTGCAGAAATATTTACCATATTCGTGGTTACATTGATATGGGATATGTACCTGTTCGTGAGGTCTGTTTAAATGTTCCATTCGGCCTTCTTGAAGTTCCATTTAGGCAGGGGAGCTGCTTTATGGGATGGGAAATCCAAGTCTAATTTGGGTGGGATTGGTCTGTGGTAGCTTCAAAAGTTGGTTTGTCATCAATCAATGTGCAGCAACAGCCAGATTGTATTTGAGGTAAACTTAAAGTCCACAGTAGTAGTTGACTTCCAGGTCCGTGAATAAAATGTAGTAGGATCATCAGGTCTGGTGTTAATTGCAGGAATCTTTCGGGGTGCCATGTTTCAACTCTCTCAACTCGTTAATTTCCTCGCCTAAATAACGCTGTTATTTATTTATTATTTTTTGAGTTGGAGTTCCGTACGTGCTGTACCACAAGGGTTCCACGATTCAATTCATTTTTTTTATTAATTATTAATTTTTTGAAGTTTATTCAAATAAGCCTATTTTAAACATAATTCAATTAGACAATCGCTTACAGCCAATTTTCACTATCAGTAGGGGATTTGTCAAAACTTTTCCTCATTTTCCAACTGTAATTTTTATTTATTTACTTGTTTTTATATAATTGTTAATTTATAGTCAATTATTATTAAAATTAAGCACCTAATTAAGTTCAATTTATGAATTAAACAATTAAACAAAAAAGAACTTACAATAAAAATAGCTGTTCTAAGAAGCTTATGTAAATTTCAAATGGCGAAGTAGGTTCGCCAGAATTCAGATTTGAATTCATTTTCAGATTCATACAGGTGTACAGAAATCAATGTGATTTTGAAACGAAAATCTGAATTCATAACAATAAAAAAAAAATATTTATCAATGAATACATAAAATGAACACAAACTGGACATTAAAATAAGAGGTCTTACTGCTTATTTCTCGATATAATCACTATCACAAATATAAATAAAATAATGAAGAAAATGAACTATGTAAAATTGAATACGACAAAAAAAATGCATGGTGATTATTGAGGGACCGTTTTTTCAAAGATAAAAAAGGCTTGAAAACAAAAGACAAATAGTAACAGGAGTAAATATTATGGGGATACCAAAATAGGTAAAATAATGATGAGTCATCACAACTTTGTTATACGTTGGGGAATGGTGATGCCAGCTTGTTATTATTTTGCCCGTTACTAACATCCTGACTATTGTTCAGTCCACATGAGTATCATTTATATGTTGTTGTTATATAGCTGGACTGTATATTCATAAATACTAAATGATACTCATGTGTTACTAACATCCTGACTATTGTTCAGTCCACATGACAATAGTCAGGATGTTAGTAACACATGAGTATCATTTATATGTTGTTGTTATATAGCTGGACTGTATATTCATAAATACTAGAGGGCTCCATATGCCACTAGGATATCCACGTAACCCAGCACTACTTAGAGTGTAAACGGATAATTAGGGGTGTGCTGTTGAGGATGGAAGGAGCCTCCTCTTCTGTCTGGCTAAGAAGTTAGCACCGAGCGTGGTACACGGAGCAGCAGAGAATGGCCACGTTTCTGCGTTGAGGAGCAGCGGCACATCATCGTTCAGGTGATCCATGACATATGAGGCAGACAGCGAGCACCCAGTATCACAAGTAAGATCTTTTCTACCAACCCAAATGGCGACCCTCATCACATCTCACATATAGACCACCTTTTCCCCCTTATCAAAATTATTACTCACCTATCTAACCTTATTGTATTCTTTTCGGCCTTCCCCTTCCACCAGTTATTTAATTTTATTTTAATATAATAATTTTCTCTGTATCACTTTTTCTAACTAAATCCCTTCTGATATGATAATATCTGGATCTAATTCCTTCATAACATCAAATTTGAGAATGGTCCAGTCAAAACTAATATTATTAATATTGTTAAAAACATAAACTTCCAATTGTTTCCATTTCTGACTCATTGAAGGCCTGACGACGCATTGATCTGTATATGCAACACTTAACGCTTAAGAACATTTCTTCATTTACGTGATCGGAAGTATTTCAAATTTTCATCATATAGCAAACATTTTATTCCTAGTTTTGTCTAGTGACGTTTTCCTGAAATTACAACCAAATGCTGATTGATTGTCCATTGGATGTGGGAAAGTGGGACATCTAGTGGCCCAGTGTCCCCGCACTCGATGGTATGAGGGACACATAGCCAGTGTCCCTATATGTACCGACGAAAGGAAATAGACCAAGGCGAACCCCTGGAGATTAACGCTCAGAAGATACGATGGAGGAACACTAGATGGAGACGGAACGACTCATCGAGCGTAACAACGGATACCTCGGGGACGTCTGAAACGGAAGAAGAGATTAAGAGGCCAGGGAGCAGAGGCACACATAAAAAACAGACAAAGGAGCTGGACACAGAAAACGGGAGGAAGAAGAATCCGGGCAGAACTCTGGGGAGGGTGGCGGCAGAAGGGCAACCGAATGCTGGTGAATTGCAGCGTGACGAGCGAGCGCAGCGGCCTGCCTATCATTTGAATTGGCGGACTAAGGTGCCTGATTGAGACAGAGAGTTCACACACCATCTTGTGTCGGGAAGCGTTAGAGAAGTTGTATTAGGGAGAGAGGTCGCTCCAGGTCCAGGTATGTAATTGCCAACTAGTCACCCTGGGTAGACCCTGTAGCGTAGAGGGAGAGGTGGAGATTGAGTTAAGTGGGTGGGAAGCGGATGGAGAGAGGCTCATGATACTCATGGTCTCAAATTTTCTCCGGAGAAATCGATCCTCGAAAACCACATAACTGTATGTACAGAATGATTGTATGCCACAATCGCCTTAGGCATTGCCACGTCCGGTTCCAGTCCCTGGTCAGCCTGATATAGTCGAAGATGGTCACTCAATGTGCCATGAAGCCG
>NW_027115907.1:84779-85910 GCF_000696795.3 Halyomorpha halys
CCCTCAAATGGTCGCTCAAGGTGCTATGCAGCCTTTCCACGCCCCCTCGACTCTTTGGGTGACCGGGAGTGTTGATGTGCCATTCCACACCTAGGGTCTTCATTTCCTCCCTTATCGCGGCATTGTCAAATTCTCGCCCCCCGTCAGACGATATTCGGTCCGGGACTCTATAAAATCGGAACCATATCCTCAACGCTGCCAGCACTGCCCCGGCTGACTTCTCGCGCACCTAATACGCCATAGCAACCTTACTGAAGAGGTCAATGGCTGTCACCCACTTATACCCTTTCCAGGTGAAGGAGTCTATCTGGATGTCACAAAGTGGTCTATGAGCGGTAGGCGTCTCCTCTGCACTGCTTTAGGCGGATGGCGGTCATATTTCGTGCTAAGGCATACATTACAACCGCCTATGACCTCTTGTACTGTCTTCTTCATTCCCCACCAGAAGTAGCGTCGCTTGAGTGCCTGTATTGTTTCACTTAGCCCGCGGTGGTTCATCTTCCCTTGATGGTACGCGAGAGTGACCTCTTTTTGTCGCTCCTCATCTCGCAGAGTTTCCACCATCATTGTACATCTAATGAAGGTCCTGTCCACCCCTATTAGTTCTTGTCTCCAAAGTCTCTTGATCTTGTCCCGGATGACGGAATTGCCCACATATAGGTAAAATGTTTTACCGGGTTTCGACGCATCGTGTGTTGTGATATGCGATAATGATATGCGTAAGTGCTCGGCATATCTGATCCTCGCGTACCCCGTGTTCCGACCATATGGTATTAATAGAGCTCTGGCCATATCTAGAGTACTCAACCTTCATCATTCCGGAGGTCCTCGTTTTCCACACGATCTGATATTTCTTTTCGTTGACAATTTCCTCTACTTCCTCCATTTCAGATGGCCTTCCCCCAGTAGAGCTTTCGTCTCCCGATGTCTGATGTTCCTCTGCTTGGGTCTGCGTATTCGTAGTCTCTCCTTCTCCTGGCGTCCATTCACGCAGGAATTGCCTCACGTCCCCTGCCGTTTCCCCCCGTTCTTCATCCACCGCGTTAATAACGATAGCACGAGAAAGCCAGTCTGCCACCACGTTCTCCTTACCCGGTTTATACACGATTTCCATGTTAAATTGGCTAAGGA
>NW_027115907.1:87990-92485 GCF_000696795.3 Halyomorpha halys
CTAAGTACGCCCGGTCTTACTATGCCATTAGACGTCATCGTAATAATAATAATAAAAAAAAAGAATTCAACTGATTAAAAAAAATTAGACTGAAAAAACGGGATTCTTCTTATTAATAAAAATTAGTTCGGTAATCCGTGATCCCGGGTTTCGGCACCAGATACGAGATAGCGGGTTATAAAATCAAAAAAAGGAAAGAAGGTAGAAGAAAACACACTCACGGTTGCTGATAATAGACTGCTTTATTCTATCAGTAATCCTACATTTATAGATTCTCGAGTTGTCGACAGAGGGAGTTAGGTATTAAGATTTATACTACACAGTCTGTAAATATAACTTATATATATGAAAGGAATATGGTCCGGGTGCGGTCAAGAAAAACTCAAATAGTAGAAATATACTAATTTAATGAGCCAACCTTTCGCCCCACGTTGCAGGGCTTCTTCAGGGCTATTTTGACAGCAGTCAAAACTAAAAAATATATCATTTTTTAGTTTTGACTGCTGTCAAAATAGCCCTGAAGAAGCCCTGCAACGTGGGGCGAAACGTTGGCTCATTAAATTAGTATATTTCTACTATTTGAGTTTTTCTTGACCGCACCCGGACCATATTCCTTTCATCTTCACACACGGTCAATCAATAATCTTCCAACTTATATATATATTATAATACTCTAAGGTATGCTATGTGAAGCTCACCCCTGCATGCTATTTTCATATTTACACATAACACTTCCAAGGGATATTGGATCTAGACGTAAAGATCTCAAATAACACCCCTCAATTAGAAACTGACAACTTGCCGAAGTGATGGATCATAGTTAAGAAAGAATTTCATATTTAGTAAGTATTTCAAATCATAACTTTAGGGTATTTAACCTAGTATGATTCAGTATATTTTTATGAAAACTAAAGGATTATAATTTTTTTCATTGTAATAATAATAATACATGACCCACTGTTAAATATACTTAGGATATTGAAAAACGTTTGCATATTCAAGGAATCTTAGACTAAATTTACTGCCGGCTCCTCTTGATATAATTGATTATTCCAAGACAATAATTAATTCATTAGCATCTATCTGCCTGTTGCATTGGTATAGGATGTAATTAAAGCCTATTATGGCAATCAGCGAGTGGTTATAAACTGTGTTTACACACCGTAAAAATCGGGGGTGGATCGATGTTACCTAGGGAGGCAGGCTGGATAACCGGCCTCCTTCATTATTCATGGTCCCCTTTCTGGCCGATTGGCTGGCCGTGGAAGGGGAGAAGTGGGAGGGACGGACACCCGAGATGTTTAGGAGAGGGTGGTGAAAGAAAGGGATCCTGGGTCGGGTAGCAGGTTGGAATGTCAAAGCTTCAACTAAATATCTATAATAAGTTGTTGAAAATCTAAATTTTCATAAAGTTGACAATAAAGAGAAACCTTATTTTTAAAGACATATATTAGTTAGGAAATGATTGTATTTATTTAATATGAAACTATATAAAGAGTAAATACATAAATATGTTTATACATTGCATCCATAAGGCTTTCTTTTACAAATTTTGGTATGACACTACAAGCAGTGTGGTATGAGTGACAGTTTTCAGTTTCAACCATTGAAGTAATAATTGCAATGGTTTTTATGTATAGTCTGATTTTAATAAATCTGTTTTTTTGAAAAATGTTATTACAGTGATAACACAATTTTACCATCATCAAAAATGTTTTAACAATTTTTAGCATAATGAGTCGCATTACTAAAATATTCACCATTTTTATCCCAACTAATATTTTAGTAATTACAAATAGGCAAAGTATATGCAGCGTTAAAGAACAAAAATTAACAATTAAGGGTCGCGCATATCAATGCAAAACAAACGGATATGAGTAGAGCGCACACCGATGCGGGATCCAACTACATTTTCCTTCTCTTACGGAAATTATTTTTCGGTTCGCAGTTGACATGATTTACTCGCATCCTGCTACGATCCCGCCCACGTTTCGCCTATCTTTCACGGTGTTTCTAACCCAGAAGTTGATTGATTCAGGTCTTCGTCAATGTCAATCTATTATGCTCAGCTTTATAATGGTAGATTTTATAATAAACTAATCATCAATAATTTAAAAAAAAAATCATTACTTGTAAAATAGAAAAAACTATTTCATTGCCTCACGTCAACTTTAAAAATCTGCTAGTTATTATGCCAAAGTCAAATATAATATATAGTGTAGTCAAAATTAACCTATGAAACTGGAACTCATATTTATCTATTGCTTAATACTTTATTTGTATTTTTTCATAAAAATATAAGTACTTTTAATTGGAACCTATTTTAACATTCTTGTCACCCATTTATCAACATTATTCAGGCGTATTATCAATTTATCACAGAATATATTTTGGAACATTTTCTTAATTCTTTTATTATTAAAATATACCCATGAGCAGACTCAAGAAATATAACAGAATTTAATTGAAATGGCAATAGTGTCATAGATTGTTAGAAGATATTGATAACATGAATATTAAATTGAAAGAAGTTGAAGACTATATGTTCGACAAAATATAAACTGCCGAAGTATTCCTTTTGAAATTCCTTTAGACCTGCTATTACCTAAAGTGATTTGGACATTTCAAAATGAATGCGGCGAGCTCAAATAAAAAAATGCTAGTATAAAATGTTGTACCTCAAATCAGGTCAGATAAGTCGCTAGTGCATTTGACCATGGCAAACATTAGAATACTTGTCAATATGCTCCTAAACAAACTGCAATATGTATCAGAATCAAACGTGACAAAAATACCATTATAGAAAGTACCTGAACTTAACTGATGAGTGCAAAATCTGCTTGGTTGATAGGTCTGGAGCTAAAAATGCAACTAGTTCTAAGCCTTTGAGGACCGGCCAGCTCCAGCAAGAAAGAAGGAAAAAATTAAGTTATCATACTTTCGAATACTAACCATGGAAAAATTTGGGATATTAAAAATAAATCTATTCTTGACACCGGAGCTGCTCAGGCTAGATACAGGAAAAACAAGCTACCGTGCTAAAGGGAATGTTTTAGATATTGATGGCATCTAATGTTTTCATTTTTTTCAGTAGAATAGTATAAAATTATTATAAATAATACCTTTCAGAGAAGTTGTTAAATATCGTTGATATTGAAAAATAACTCTTTTTAAAGTTGTTCGACTGGCATGAGATTTTAGTACATAAAAATTTAGCCTATATTATCTTAAACTATGCAGAAATACAATTTAATTCCAAGAAGGCAACTTTCAATTAGAGAAATCCAAGTTTGGAATAATGAAAACGAAGTCGTTCGCACTAAGTAACGTGAGGGGTGAGAGTTCAATGATCTTTATCACATGGAAGTTGGAGACCCGGTGAAAGAAAAGTCATAGAGTGGTAGCCGATATTATTTGTTGGTTAAAGATTGTTTGTTGGTTGGCTAATCCAGTTGGAAAACTGTTATGAATAAAGAACCAAATATAAATGGAAATTTAACGATATACGTAGCGTGGTTTAAAAATCAAATTAGGAAAGATGTCCAATATATTTGTAGTGCCTACGTTTTTGACGAAATGAAAGCTGAATCAAATTATAATAATACGTGGGAAGACTTGTCTATATGCTCTAGAGAAAAATGTTATTTGTAGCAGAATCAAACGTGACAACACAGCCATAATATAATTTGCCTTAATTATGCTGATGCAAAATTAACGGTAAAAAACAGTAAGAACGTCCACATCAATAATTATAACATAAAAATATATATGTATGTATATTTTCATTTCTTCATAACTGTTAACATAAGGTTAAATTAACCTTATTAGGTCATCTACTAATTTATGTAAGGATAAATAGACTTAACCCATCTGAGTAGGGCGTTACGAAACTGGGTGAATCATGCAATTTAAAAATATCTTGATTAAAATTAGAGTTTCAGGAGTTCGTGAATAATAATCTGAGAAATGCCCCTAACGAGCTGCATTCACTTATTTTAACGATACTATCCGTATTTGTAGAATGGATATCCGACGTTCTGAAGATGCCATAATAGTGCATTATAGTATATTACTGTGGTCCTCATCTTGCATATAGTCTATGGTAGGAGGATAACATTCCTTTATCAGCAGGTTCCTTTAATATAGTTACGATTTGCACTTATGTACTATATTGCTATATACAGTATAGAAGTATGAAAAGGTGGAAATTTAAAATCAATAAACGCATACAGATTGGAAAATAGTAATCGATTCGTTGAACCATAATTTATAGAATAATATTTTCATTTAAAAAAAAAGTTTGAACATATTTGTCTCCTTATGGGAATAAATATATAATATTAGGATATATGTATATATATATATATATATAAGTTACGGTATGAGTCAGCTGTTATTTCGATGTCAGCTGACTGAGGGGATCAGCTGATCGAGGGTATATAAGAGATGTAACGAACACAATAAAGTTAGTATTTTACAGCAGTTCAAGCGAGTT